>NC_056735.1:954979065-955279065 GCF_019279795.1 Protopterus annectens | reverse complement strand
TCATCTGGTCCCATGGATGCTGTATTCTTAGCTTTGGAGAGTGTGTTTTGTACCTGTGTGGCTGTTATTACCAGAATTTGGCAATCTTCCAGTATTGAGATGGGCCATTTAGAGAGGGGGTGAAGTTGGCACTGAATCGATCTGCCAGGATATTGTCAATATCCTTGGGATCAGTATATTTAATGCCATTTTGTTTTAGCTCAGAGCAGATCTGAGCATTGCCATTTAGATTCTTGACATAGTTATAGAATGGCTTGTGGTTGTCTTTGGAATCTTTGGCAATTTTATTTTCATAACTAGCTTTGGAGGATTTTATGAGGGATCTCAGTTTCTTACTGAGGCTGGTAAGGGAATTTTTTGCATCCTGGGATTTTCCTCTTTTCTGCAACAGTTTCTTCCTTTTGTTGTAAAGTTTGTTTATGGCAGGGGACCACCAGATTGGCTTCCTTTTTTTGGATGAGAGCATCTTGGTTCTATTTGGGATGGCACAATTCATGCATGAGTGGATGTGCTCATACAGTGCCTTAGTGTAGGATTCAGCAGTTGAACTTTCAGTTCCCATCTGCATGGGTGTCATGAAGTTTGTCAATTCTGACTTGAGTAGCATGAAGTTGGCTTTGGAGAAGTTTTTTATGGAGGTTTCCTTACTGGGGGGTGGGGGTGGGATGTGGATGCTAAGGGTGATTAGCTTATGGTCAGACCTGACTAACGAGGGGGTGACCATAGGTGTGGAGCATCGAATTCCCATGTTGGTAATGACCAGGTCTAGGATATTGGAGCCCCTGGTGGGACTATGGATTAGTTGATCCAGGGCATTGGAATTTATGAATTCCAAGAACCGTTGGGCAAAGGTGTTGGCACATGAGTAGTTTCCCCAGTTAATGGCAGGGTAGTTAAAATCACCCAGTATTAGGGTGTTTGGTTCTATCTTAATTTTACTGCATACTGTATTTAACAATGCTCACTTGCAATGTACAGTTTACATTGTAGATATACTGCATTATATGTCACTGTCCATTTGTCAGAAGAATATTTTATTTTGAAGTGATGTTATTGTGTGCAATTTTCTTTTTATATTTCTGTGCATGAAGCCAGTCTGCATTTGCTTTCTATATATGTTTTATATATTTTATCCACTATTTTCACTGATGAAGTATATTAATTTCTAACACTGTTGGATTGTAAAGGATGGATTATATCAAAGTAAGAATTCTTTAAATAAGCTTCACTTAGATCCATGTTTTCTTTGTCATCTATTACACTTGGAAAGTAATCTGAAGTCTATATTAATGCAGATAGTTAAAGGGCAACCGTGACTTAAATAAAACATTTATTTTTCCCAGAGTGTATACTTATCCTTAAAAATGGTCTCTGCCTGCCATATATAAAAAAGGCATGACTTTGGTGTGTTTCTCTTCTGTGCCACTTTTATATTATTGTGGATTCTCATTGCACAACATTTTGAGTTTGAATTAAATCCCATGATACTTTCCTTACAAATTTGTCTCCCTGGCTCTTTTATCTTCTTACCCATTGCACTTTGAGGTGCTAGCCCTTGGAAAACTGACATACAAATGTGTTTGAGCAATTATTTCCCTTTCAAAAGGGTCATAAACATTTTTAGTCCATGGGGATACATGGCTTTTTTCCATGTGCTGTCATTTAAAGTTACATTCTTGCCTTCTTCATAGGTCATAAACCTCCTGAGTATTTGGGAATTCACAATTCTTTTATTGTGATGTTTCAAGGATGAAGGAACTTAATACCAAATACAGAAGCAGATAGAATGGGAAATTTACCTGTTTTTCAACAAAAAATCTAATGTAAGCTCTGTTTTGCAGATGAAGAAAGGGATCATTTGAGATTTTCTAAAACATGACAACAACACTAACCAAAATGTTTCACTGGAAGGAAGTTTCTGATGTTCATTCCAGAGATTATGAAGGTAAGCAAATAAGATCCTGCACATGAGGGTAGGGCTAGGGCATGATTAATCTCATCATCTGAGGACACACATAGTAACATTCTCTGAAAGAGAAGATGTAGCCAATAATTAAAATCCTATCAGTCTGTCTACTCTATCAGACCATTTTAGGTTAGAACAAAACAAGACTGGAAATAACTGCTTACAGTTCTTTGTGGTACAGAACATAAGTGCAAGATGAGATAAAACTTTTTTTTGAGTTTCTGGACATAGTTATCACTTAAAATACATTTTGTATGAAAGCTATCCTTTGAGCAGTCACCTGGTAGTGAACTACAGTTTTAAGTCTAGTTGCAGTGCACTGCTATTTTCCAAGTGACCCTTCGTGCATGAAAAAAAAAACTTTCATATTTAGCAGGAGGTGTAAATGTTAATGCCCTCTCTGTTTATTTGCTCGCCTTTAGCAGCATGTAGATACACATGGTATTGAAGCAGGATTCTGCTTACATGATGATCTGCCTGGACAAAAAAGGCTTTAACTTGTGATATAAGTTTTCCCATCTCATGCTTTTCAGTGACAACATGCCAATTACAATTGCATTTATTTTTTCACAATTTCAGGTGCAGAGGCAGTTGAAGAATGATGATTCAGACAAGAGGTTTTATCTTGAGGATAACAAAATATTCATAAAAGTCCTCACAGTTTAATCATGCAACCCCTAAGCTACTTTATCAGTAATAATGATTTCACAACTGATTCATATATTTGGTTTAGCAGACAAGGTTTAAAGAAAGGAAGTAATCTTTCAGTAAATGTAATGAATCAGCTACTGGGAATAATAGAAACAAAAACAACATGCAGACATGTTTCAACTAGCATTTCTTCATTATGTGTTGCATTAGGTATTAACCAATATTAATAATGACATGTAGGTCAAATTACATCACTGGTAATAATACATATAACATTACAATAGGTTAATTTATTTTGTCAGTTTTATAAACATCAGAGGATTTGTACCAAAGCAGTTTTCAAAGGAAGTGCTCTTCTTGGGCAAGGAAAATATTTGATTGTTTTGGTATTGTTGGGAAATTGATACTGAGTACCTTGTAACCTTGTAAAGCTGCCAAAAAATAAAAAAAAGGAATCGAGAGCAGATATATAGTATCTCATATCCTGCTGTGGACAGCCACTGCACTGAAAGTACATACACATAATCTAGCATGAAAATCAGTCAAGGTGAATATTTATTCTGTGTTGTGTACTATACTCAAGCAGAAAAAGACAATACTGTTAAAGGAGTGTGTGTGTGTGTGTGTGTGTGTGTGTGTGTGTGTGTGTGTGTGTGTGTGTGTGTGTGTGTGTATGCATGCATGTGTGATAACAGTGGAAGCAAGTATAACTTCTTCTTCTTTCAGCTTTTCCCAGTTAGGGCTCACCACAGCGGATCATCTGTCCACTCATGACTGACAGTGGAGTTTTACGGTGTCGGGTTGCCAGCCCTGCACCCAACCTTCCACAGAAGGTGCACACATGCACACACTAACACCTAGGGCCAATTTAGAGTGTCCAATCCACCTACAGCATGTCTTTGGGATGTGGGAGGAAACCTGAGCACCCGGAGGAAACCCACACGACCACAGGGCGGACATGCAGACTTTGCACAGGAGGCACCCCAGCTGAGGATCGAGCTGGAGAACCCCTTGCTGTGTGGTGGCAATGCTAACTGCTGCACCAAAGTGGCCTCCCACAGTGGAAGGCAATATTACTTTCTACAGATGTTTGATAATTAATTAGAATAATAAGGCTATATAGAACAGACATGATTAGCAAAGTCATTTAGGAAAGATAGACAGTGATATTGTCAGGCTTTTTCTTACTTTTTGTGACTTCTAGATTATTCTGTTACTTTACAGATAACATTGTCTCATACAGGAGCTGGGTTTGTGCAAATGACAGTACGGGTAACACGAAGGGAAAATATTAATTTCTTTGTAGATGATGTCAGATCCTGACAAACATCTAACTTATTGTGGATACAGAAGTTCTGTTTCACAGCTTCAGATAGCAGCAAAATGTAATTCTCTCAAATCTGCTTTTATATTATCTAAAAGTGAGAAATTGTAGTTTATAAGGTGGTTATAGTCATTTAGTTTTGAATACATTATAGTTTGTTTTGAATATTTCAGTGTGAACATTTCAGCACATTTCCCCAGTCTGGCATCAAGATCTTTTGGCTGTTTCACATTCTCATTACAGAATATGAAGAATTTGTTATTCATTTTCTATTCCCATGAATAAAAAGGGGCTCTTAGCTCACATTGTCTGTCATTTGAGGTGCTGTTTTTCTTGACATACTGGGGATACATATTATGCAGACATTCTAATACAGTGAGTAAAGCACAGACAGATATGCACACGTGCATGCACATGAGCGTGCGCGCGCACGCACACACACACACACACACACACACACACACACACACACACACACACACACACACAAAGATATTTAAAAGACAGTGATGTGCATGCACATGAGCGCACACACACACACACACACACAGATATTTAGAAGACAGTGATGTGCATGCACATGAGCGCACACACACACACACACACACACACACACACACACACACACACACACACACACACACACACACAGATATTTAGAAGACAGTGATGTGCATGCACATGAGTGCACACACACACACTAACACACACACACAAACACACACACACACACACACACACACACACACACACACACACACACACACACACACACACACACACACACACACACACACACACACACACACACACACACACACAGATATTTAGAAGACAGTGATGTGCGTGCACGAGCGCGCACACACACACACACACACACACACACACACACACACACACACACACACACACACACACACACACACACACAGATATTTAGAAGACAGTGATGTGCATGCAAATGCCCCCCCATCCCCCACACACATACATAAATCTCAAGCAGTTCTCACTTGCTGTACTATAAACACAAAGTGGTACATCTGTCTAGACTGCCCACCTTGTGGCAGAAAAAGAAGTGCAGCAGACACAATGTGAATATTGCCTTCCTTCTCCCCTCCCCATCATAGTTTTCTAAATCATCTGGTACCAGAAAATTTGATTGCCAAACATCATAGTGAATTGCTGTTTGGCCTGCAATGCCTCAGATGGTGGAATGACTTTTTTTGTTTTTCTGCATTGTATGTGTTGGAAAATTGTAGCAGATTACTGCCTATTTTTGTCTTTTTGGTTATTCTTGTGTTTGTGATTTTGTTTCAAATTCCTTAAGATTTTGCTGAATTTCAATTTTATTCTTGTGGTTTATTATTGAGAAGTACGAGTCATCATCATCAGTCCTTTAGTTCCCATTTTTTTTTACATAAGGTTGGGTGGTCACTTCAACTGTCTCTATTTTCTTCATTCAGTGCCATTCTACTACCTTCCTCAATGGTCATTCCTGACTGTCACATGTCTTGTCTCATACGATTCAGCCATCTTTTTGCTGGCTACCCTTGTTACCTCTTGCCTTTTTCCTGTCTCTGCCAAAAATTCTTCACCAGATTGTATTCTGCTTTCCTGCACATGTGCCCAAACCACCATACTCTGTTCTATTTGACATTCTTTGCAATTGGAGCTATTTTGGCTTCTGTTCTGATGTCCTCATTTCTACATCTGTACCACAGTGTACATCCTACAACCCATTTCAGACAATTCATTTCCATCACCTCTAGCATCCTCAACTGCTCTGCCTTCACTGCCTAGGTTTCTATGGCATACAGTAGTACTGGTCACAGCACTGTTTTGTTCACTTTACTTTTCAGCTTCATTGACATCCTTCTCTCACATTACCCCAGTCACTTTGTGCAAGTAGGCTACAGCCCCTCTGAATCTAGGTCTGACTGCCTCGTTCAGACATTCATTCGCCTCAACCACCCCTCCAAGATGCTTGAAGCCGTTCATATATTCACTGTTTTCCCTTCAATCTTAATTTCAGCTTCTTCTGGATTCCCCCCATTTCTTGCTGTGGCAACTGTCTTGCTGTACTCAGTTTCATTCCATTTGTCTTCTGTTTTCCATTCCATTCCTCTATCATCTGCTGAAGTTCTTGTTCAGAGTCTGCTTTTTAATGCCATATTGTCTGCATAGATCAGCTTTGTTGATCTGTCCTCTCTGGCCTGTTTGCTAATGTAGTCCATCATCAGATGAACAGCAGTGCGCTCAGAGCTGAACCCTAATGTATGCCCATTTGGAACTTCTCTGTGATGGGTCTTGTAATTAGCCTACACTAATTCTACAAACAATTTTGAGATTTAGAACCATCTATCGGCAATCTTGGTACCTTGTCACGTGAATTCCCCAAGTATAGGAGTGCCCAGTTGGAGTATTTTCTCATTTCTAGCTTATTTTCAGATATGTGTCATGCTGTGAACATTGGATCAGTTTTGCTGCATCCTGATTTAAATCTGAACTGCACATCACCCTTGATATATTAGTCACCTGCCCCATTACTTTAGAGAAGTATGGCAGGAGCTTGATACCTCTATAATGTGCATAGTTGTGAATGCCCTCTTTGCTCTTGCACACTGGCACTAGAACTCTTATTCTCCAGTCAACTAGGATACACCTTTCTCTCCATACCACTATAAGTGCCCTCTGGAACTATTTTCCCCCTACCTCACTCAACATCTTGATGATGTATGCTGTGACCTCATCTGAACCTGCTGCTTACACTGACGTTGTTTTCCTTAGTGCTGTTCTTACTTCTTCTTCCTATGTGTCTGAGGCAGTATAGCTTCTGTTGGATTTTCTTCATTCAGAAGCTTCTTGAAGTACTTCTTCCATCTGCCTTTGACATCCTATGGACTGGTGATGTTGCTATTGCTTGCATCCATTCTGAAGGGTGCCTGATAACTATCCTCTTTATATTTCTGTCTTTGCCTTTTAACCTAATAAAGTTTCTTTGAGAAGCACAGACATGAGAGTTAAAAGGTTGCCTGTAGTACTGACTATTTTGGGGTGCTATTTAAAATATCTAACCTTGTTATACTGTGCTTAAATTCCAATGGGATTTAATGCTGGTCAAAGTGTGGACCATACACTTTGGAGATGCTGAACTTCATTTATTGTCAACTACATTCTCCAGATATGCTTTCTAGATGTCTTCCAAAAATGTGTGGGGTATGTGTGTTGTCTGGATCCTTATCACTTCGGCGAATCACAGATCAGTAAACCTCTATTCGTGGAACACTTATTCAGCAAATCTACTAATCATTAAACTGAGTTTTCAGTGAAATTGCTTTTTCATCAAAGTGAATAATCAAGAAAGACGTATCTAAAGGAAATGCATAGACTGAAATTCACAGCACTGCTTGCAAACTCAAGTGCAGTGGTAAACTTCTAGCCATATCAACAAGAATGAAATTTGGGTTGATGTGCTTGATGTTCTATAGATAAATAATCTGCTCAGTAGAGATGTGCCATGTAAGCAGCGTGTAAGGTGGGCTTAAATGCTGAAATAAATGAAGTCAGTGTAGACATGTTTGGTAAAGCTGAACTGCTTAATTGTAAACCAGTAAAGATTAAATGGAAACCATATGCTGTTCCATATATGTCAATTACACTGATGAGGTGCCATTTTCTGTGCTGTACTACTGAGCAGAACCAGAACTGAAATGAATGCAAAACTTTGACATTACTAAGAATGTAACCAACTGGTGTGTCCTAGTCCCAATAATTAAAACGGATGGTCGAATGTTAATATGTGTTGTTTTAAAACAAAAAGCTCAATGATGTGAGAGAAATTTCTCCATTACCTTCACTACAAGACATAGCACCCAAGGTTGTCAGTACATAAGTGTTTTCCACACTAGGTGCTTCCAGTGGTTTCTGTCAAATACGTTTAGACAAAGAAAGTCAAAAACTGACAACTTTCTTTACCCCATGGAAGATTCTTTTTTTAAAAGGCTGCCATTTGGTATAACGCCAGCACCTGAAATCATTTAGCATAAATTACTGACTTGCTCAAGGATATAATAATAATAATAATAATAATAATAATAATAATAATAATAATAATGAAAGCCATTTGTTAACTAGGTAGGCCCACTGGCCACACAATCCATTTTCAAGGATGACCTGGCAATAATGTCTGGTTAAATAACTTTCTGAAGGTCACACAGTAGATAAACAAAGGCTGTCGGAATCAAACCTTGTACCAGATGAACTACAGTATGCGACCTTAATCTCTGCACCAAATGCCAATTGTAGATAGTGTTCTTGTCTATATGGATGACATCCGATAATTTGGTGCATGGGGAAACAGATGCATGATTCAAGTTTACAGGCAGTGCTGCAAATAACAAGCAAATGAGGTCTAAAGCTAATGTAAACAAACACTACTTTAGTGAAATGAAGCTGTAGTACCTTGCCGTGAAAGTGCTAGTGGTATCTATTTATTTATTTATTTTATTTTATTTTACATTTGTTGACCGGGCTAGTCCAGCTGGATATATGTCCATTTTCAGTGGAGGCGGAGGAAAAAAGCCAACGATATTATAGATAAATTCACAACAGCAACACAAAATACAAAAAAATAATAATAACACATTGAGTCAGAACATATACATGCACACAGCATATTCATCATAAATTACATAGGAAAATAAATAAAAGTAGTTATATATATATTTAGATAATAAAATAATTTTTTTTTTTTTTTTTTTATAGTGTGTAGGATGTTGTGTGAGGAGGAGTTAAGGAGAAAGGGAAAAAAAGGTTAATCTGGGTTGTTACAGGAACAGAGCCAGTGTTTATTGAGATGTGTTTTTTTTTGTTTTTAAAAGAAAAGAGACTAGAGATAGATGAATATTAGATATTGGATTTTTGTTTATTTTTTAAAAACAGACAGAGAAAGAAAAAGGCTTATATTGGCAGATTTATTGGGTAGTTAGTTTGTAGTAGTTTGTTTTTTTTATTAGTAGTTATTTTAAAGTTATTATAAGGAATATGAGTTTTTAGAAGGCTGGTTTAGAATTTTGGTATAGGTTGTTTGCTATTTGTTAACAGTTCTGCCTGTTAGGCCTGTTTCAGCCTAGTTAGTTTTTTTAGGTTTTAGATGAGTTCTGAGTGAGAGTTCTGAAGAGGGTGGCAAAAGCAAATATATTATATATATGTAAGGTTATTTTTATTTTTAGAGAGATTAGAGAGAAAGGTATAAATAGAGAAAGATAGAGATATAGAAGGGAAGTGAGAACTAGCTAAGTCAGGGTGTGTGTAAGGGGGTGTGGGGAATCTATATTCTAAGGTATAAAGGTTTTTTTTTTTTTTATTATGTGTGTTATGTTGTTATTATGAGAATTGATTTTTGTCAATAGTTATCAATAGTTATTCCTAGTAGCAGTGTAGAGAAAGGAGAGAATTATCAGAGGAGGAGAGAGAGAAATTAAGAGAGCTTGATTTGTGGTGAGGTGAGAACAGTAACTTTGTTTTCTTTGTTTTTTGTAGGGTAGGAGAGGGGCAACGGAGAGAGAAGTGCTGCTCAGTGAAAAAAAAGTGTTTGGCAGTGAGGAAAGAAAGTTGGGTAAGGAACAAGTAGTGGTGTGTAGGGAAATCATCTGCATATTGTATGTGAATAGTGTTTGAATAAGGAGGCAGGTAGAAATAGAAAATAGAATAGGAAGGGATAGACAATAGGACCCTAGGGCAGGGGGGACAGGAGTATAGCTACAGGACTATAGTAAGGAAGTTTTTTTTTCTAGGAGTTGCTCCAAAGAGTTTCCTGGTAATGGTTGTAAAGGAGGAAGGTAAGATGTTTGAAAGGAAGAGGAAGTTTAGTGATTTGAAAGAGATTTTTAATGTTTACCATGTTTGAAGTTTTTAGATAGATGATTGAAGATAGAAGATGATAGATTATTGTTGATTTATGTTATATAAAGTTGCTAAAGTAGAGTGAAGGTGTAAAGTGGTATTGTGTTGTGGTCTAAAGGAGGTTTTAGTGTTAGTTTGTAGGTAGTTTGTTTATGTTGTTACTTTAGAGATTTTTTGGTAGTTTATTTTTTATTGTTTGATTTTGATAAAATTAGCAATGCAAAGCAAGAAAAAATTATTTAGAAGTGAGATTTTAGAATTATATCTTGTGGGATGATGTGAGATATCTTCCAAAATGGAAGGGAAAATTCCCTTGAGAGATCTCTGTTTTAGAGGGAGGATGATGGGATAGGCAATGGCTTTAGGTCTGCAGAAAGAGAAAGGTGGGGGTTTATGGAGTAGGGATAAGATATTGAGGTTGTAGGGTATGTATTAAGAATAGGGGGAAGAGATAAAGGAGAGGGGTGAGGGTGAAGGGTAAGGGGGAGAGTGTATGGTTAGTAGGTGAAGGGAGAGTTTGGGAGGTAGGTGGGTGAAGAGTTTGATTAGAGTTTGGTGTGAATTGAAGTTGGAGTTGTAGTCATTTGTTGTATAGGTTTAGGGATTGTAGGTGGTTATTTTTTTAGAGGTGTAGCCCAAAAATAGAAGGTTATGTTTTTTGTACTTGGATTTTGTAGTTTGTTTTAGCTTTTTTTTTAGCTTTTTTTATGTTTTCTTTCTTTTTCTTTTTTCTTTTTTTGTTTTGGTTTTGTACTATTTTTAGTTTTTCTTAGTTTTAGTTTAATTTATAATTTAGTAGTTTTATTGTTTTAAGTTTTGTTAGTTTTTTTTGTGTTTATTTGCTTAGGATTAGTTAGTGCTGTTTAAGGCATGGTTAGCTAGTATGGAAGTAGGGGCATTAGGACATCATTTAGTGGAATGAATAGCAAAGAAGTATTTAACAGCATCAACAATTGGATTGTTCAGGTGTTTTTAGTTCATTAGGTTAGATTGTTTTTGATCAGTTAGTTGTTTTGTGTAGTTGAATGAATTGTTTTGATTATTTGTGCTTAGAGGTGGTAGGTAATGGCTAGGTTGGATTGGTGCCTGGAAGGGTAAGTTAGTGAGTGGTTTTTAGATCATCTGGAAGGGTGCCTAAGGTTTAGGTTGGTTTGGAGTATTGGTAAGTTTAGTCTAATGTTGGTTTTTTTATTGTTGTTTTTTTATTAGTTTGGTTTAAGGTGCTATTAGTTTTGTTAAAGGTTGGTGGAGTTATGTAAAAGGTGGTTAAGACTGTGTTGTTAAGGGGAAACTGGAGAGAAAAAAAAATAAGACTAGTAGAGAGTGTTGATAGTTTCGGAGAGAGGAGGATATGAGTTTATGATATTTATTTATTATTGTTAGAGATAGGAGAGTGAATTATTTATATTTTATTAGAGAAGTCATTGTGTTTGAGTTTGGAGCTTTTTATTTCATTTTTTTTTGTATTGTAAGTAGTCAGATGAGTTATACTTTTTTTGTGTCATGTTTTTGTTTGTTAGCATAGCCATTTTTTTAGATTTAATTATATTTTTGATTGATATTTGGATTTGGTTAATTTCATTATTCTACAATTTGATGATTGAAATTTGATGTTTTTTGAGAGCATTGATAGAGAAATTTGATGGGTCAATTGGAGGGCAGAGATGATGGAGATACTGGGGGAAATAATGATTGAGATGAGATGGGGATGCAGAACCAGATGCAAATAAAATCCAAGCTATAGCCAATTTGCAAAATCCATCTCGTATAACTAACTTTAACCAAGCCCTGAGCATGAACAACTTTTTCGACAAGTTTGTACCAAACCTTTCCACCATGCTCTGTCTTTTAATAGACTTGTTAATGAAAAAAGTGCCCAGGGCCTGGAGGCATATGCATTCTCAAGCACTTAGTGAAGGGGGTATCTTCAAGACCCAGTGCTGTCATCTTAACAATGTACTCTTCCCATATATCACCAAATTATTGAATATAGTACCCCAATAGGTTTATACAAATCCAAGCATATTGCTGCAGTGGTAAGGCTCCAACAATTTTTAACAAAAAATACTAAAGATATTAAATCTTTCAGCTATCCCAGTAGATTAGCACAACTCAGTCAAGGTGACTCCAGTTTCACTTTTTGAGCCACGAAGACACAATCTGATTTGAACTCCTATTTCTTCGCAAAAGCAGTAGCTCTGTAACACCCATACTAGGGACCAAAATTTACACCATTGAATAAACAAGACTTACTGGAAGGGTAGGTTCCTAACTCAATGCATTCCCAGCCTATTGAATATGTTACCACAACCTGTCAAGCAAAGTACTGTTTTGTCTATCTTTAAGACTAGTCTTGATCACTGAATGGATCGACACAAATTTCATCAGGGGTATTTTGTCAGGCTGTGCTTGATTTTTTGTGTGTGTGTGTGGGGAGGTGAGCACTATTTAGTAGGTGTAAATGGTGGCAAGAATGTTTAAATGTGTATTCATAAAGGTGTATATGGCTAGGCATCTTATGGTCCCTGTCTTCGCTTGCATAGTATTGTTCCTATGCTCCTAAATGCTTACAAAGGCTCCAGTGTTAACATACTGTAATATCACCTAACAAACAATTGTGAGTGTGGATACTAGTAACTATGACTTGAGAGCAGCTTTACTCCAAATTGATTGGCAAGCATTATATCCTGTTATTTATTGATGCTGACAGACAATGAATGAAGATATAACCAAACTGAAAAAAATATTTCTTGCAAGTGTGTCTGCAAGTGAAAAGTTCTTCAGATACCAGAGAGGGTTTGAGTGTTTCCAACTCTAGACTGTGCATAAAACACTAGTTCCAATAATTAGTTGATGTGACCTGCACAAAGTACCACAAAGGTGCCAAGGATTGTTATTGAGACCGAGAAGGTTCTATACTAGAGCAATCCATGCTCCTGGTAAAAACTAGCTGTCATAGCTGTGTTATCCAGAAATCCTACACATGATCAACCATTGTCTGGTACTGAAGGTGTTGTTGCATCTTATGTGCAAAGAATAATGAGCACAAGCCATGTAACTACTAAAAGATTAGACAAGCTTAAGCAAGGCACCAAACGTGATCTAGAGTTGCAAGTTGTTATCCATTATTTGCATAATGGATGGCCAAACCACTGAGCACATACCAAACAGCTTATGCATAAGTATTTCACAGGTAGAGCACAATTATCAGACCACAATGGCTTATTGCTATAGTAAGACAGAATTGTAGAACGATTAATTCAATGGGCAGAAGTGCTTGGTCAAATGCATGAGAGTCATTAAGGACTCACCAAATGTAAAGAAAGTCAAAATGTCAGTATGGTGGCCAAACATCAGCTAGTACATTATCAATCTACTATCACGTGTTATTTCTGTAATGTGAATAATCCACTGATGCAAAGATGTGAGACACTGATGCCGATTTCACTGCCACAAAAACACTTCAAAAGATAGCTGTTGACTTACATGAGTTTGAAGGCAAAAACTTTCTCTTTGTTGAGTATTTTTCTTTGGACAGCAAAGAATTTTGTGTACCAACCGCAAGTAGACGCAATCAAAATTTTGTTTTCAAGGTGTGTTCTACCTAAAAAACTTGTTGCAGGCAATGGCACACAATTTATGCCTAGTGAATTCCAATAGTTCATTCCTGACTAAATTTTCACTCACACTGCATCAAGCTTTCACTATCTGCAATGAAATGATGAAGCTGAGACAGCTATATAAAGAGCCAAAAGAATACGAAGCCAAGTTTATCATCATAAAGCTCCCATGGCATATCGAGGTACTCGATACCATTCCACAAGAGTGAGTCCTTCACAGCTAATGTTTAGAAGGCAAATATAAACTGACATGGCAATGTTAGAGTCATATACAAACTTACATGCTAATGTTAGAGTCGTATCTTGAGCCAAGAGTTATGCCATTGTGGAACGTAATGACCAAAAATCTAAAGCTTGGCATAAAATGTTTTATATAAATGAAAACAGATGCCCACACTAGACCGAACAGCTTTAATACAAATGAAATATAAAAAATAAAATATAAAACGGTGAGCACTTTCTCGGATACTCCGCTTCTTCAGACCATATGTTAAAAACAACAATCCATTCATATATATAAATAATATTACATCCAATCACAGGTGAGAACAGATCAATGACAGAATCTAATAAATAGATTCAATGATGTAAGTATCTCTTTTTCAAAGCAGGTTTTTCAAAAGACATGATTGTTGGATCATAGATTTTAGGGCTAATATTATTCCAGGTCTTAATAATCATGTATCTTTGAAACCTGCTGAAGCTGAAGAAGCAGAGTATCCTTGAAAGCGCTCACCATTTTATATTTAATTTTTTATATTTTATTTGAATTAAAGCTGCTCTGCCTAGTGTGGACATCTGTTTTTATTTGTATATTTCCTTCTACAATCTTTCCTTTGGCATAAAATGTTTTATGACTGATGTTATTTTGCACATCTTACAACCACATCAAACTGTCTGTTTGAAGTTAAGGGAGGGGGTGAAGTGGGACAGAACAGATTTAACAGTGCAGAAAATCACTGAACATGATCCTACATGGTTCATACAAAAGCTAGCACCATATTTCATTTTAAGAGACAATTTATCTAACTGGTTCCTGATGAGTGTCAACCTGAATGCAGTGTTGCAGAGAACCAGCCAAATAAATATGAGCCAAACATAACCAAAAATCTGTTCTTGTACTGATGACAAATTTACCTCAACTTAATATTCATGGCAAAGATACCATTTCAAGTTTGATTAATTGTAGTGACAGACTGTATACTATCTAGTCAATGCAATGAAGTGAGGCTGTTCCTTTTCCTGAAACATTATTTTGCCTAGTGACTGTGAAAGTTCTATTGCACATCATAAGAACATGTCACAAAATTTTCCTTTTTCAGGTTTGTAGCATAGTTCCAGCTTCAATCCAATTAGTTGCCATATTTCTAAGAATGGAAGAGTTATTTTTGTTCAAACATTATCAATCATGTGACTTAGTCAGTGGGATTGTTATGTAAACATCAACTATGCATTTTGTTATGATTCATATATTGTTTTATTACACAATTATAATAATTAAACAATGTATAATACATACATTTATAATGATGCACTAAGATACAATACAATATTATTTATAATGATGCACTAAGATACAATACAATAGTACCCTCTATATATGTTCTCATATGTTGTAATTTTGAAAAAAAATGCAATTTTCATCATAAGTGACTATCTGCCTATTTTCATTAACAGACTTCCAGATTGTACAACAAAGCAACGCCACTACAAATCAGTTTACAACCTATCAAACTTCAATGCAGGCCAGTTCATCTTCACACTGAAACAATATAACTGGAACCTACTAAAATCACTTCTCCCAGATGAAACCACTCTAGAAATTAACAAAACCTTTACTAACATATTAAATATACATACTTACCTAAGGAAAAAAACGAGTAAATAAATCCTGCAACATGGCTATCCTATTCAACTAGGTATCTAATGAAAACTAAAGATAAGGCTTGGAAAACACAGCCTACCTTCAAAACTCAAGAAAACTTAAGTTTAGACAACTAAGAAATAAGGCAAAAAATGGCATAAAACTAGGAGGAAAAAAACATTATCACAATCTGCTTCAGATACACCAAAACAATCCCACACCATTTTGGATGTCTGTCCAAAATCTACTTAACCCCAGTCATAGTCTACATCCAAGCCCCTCCCCAACAACTCACCAGCCACTATAGCAACCAGCTTCAATAACTACTTATTACAAGGAGTAGCCTTATTAATCAGAAATAAGTCCTCCTCATATCCACAGTTCATCCATCAGCCTGATCCAAACCAAACCTGTTTCATGCTCAAATTTATCTGCATATCAACTATAAAAAGACTTCTGTTAACACCAAAAAAACACTAGCCTAGACATGGGTAACCTCCCACCTGCATATATGAAGATAGCATCTGAAGGCATAGCATATTCCATGTTAATATTAATAAACAGATCTACAACAGAATGCCACATCCCTTCCATCTGGAAACAAAACTTTTTTACTTCCCCTACATAAAGGTGGACCATCTCCAACTACAGACTCATTGCACTTCTGTCCCAGTTATTTAAAATCTTGTAAAAGTGTATTCACTCCCAACTACTTCACTTTCTGGTTACAAATAATCTGTCTCCTATGTAAAATGGCTTCCATCCTGACACCACTAGTGGCCTACTTTTGATTCACTGATGCTATCAATAAAAACAGAAACACAGGCAATCTGGTATCTTCATTATTCCTTGACATGTTGAAAGCATACCTCTCAAACTCTTAGTGCAAAAAATCTACACAAACCCTAACAGAATGGGGGGACAATGGACCAAAAATAGGGACAGATTTTAAATATTGCTCTTATAAACTTAGAGAGTTGCTAGAATAACAGGATTTGTTTTGGCATGCATTTTTCTGAAGGCTATGAAGTCTGACACACAAATGTATATCATTATTTGGTGACTTCAACCCTGGGATCATACCAGTCATTTGCCAGAAAATCACATATTTTACAAGGAACAGACCAAACATATGAGGCAAAAATCTGGACATTCTGAAAATTTCTGGACAATTGAAAGTATTCAACGTTATCCTCATCACAAACTACTAAAAAGCTTTCCTGCCTGGGCCTCTCCTCCTCCATGTCCTAGGTAACAGGCAGTCAAATGGTAGCATGAATATTCCTCATTTCTACCTATCACAGTGGATGCACTAAAAGGATCTGTATTAGGACCATTTCTATTTAACATATTTATAAACAATATACACACTGCTACCAAATACATAACACTAATACAATATGCAGATGATTCTTTGGTCATCTGTACTGTCCCCAACCTTCAATAATTACAAGAAATAACCCAGGATTCCTTCACCTCTATAGAATCATGGCTAGAAAATTCACAACTTTTATGAAACTCCAGAAAAACAAACTACTATTTCTACTATTGACCCTAAAATACTATCCCAGAATAAAATGCTTTTTAATATCACCTCATCAAATAACTCAGCAGTAGAACAGGTTCCACATACTAAACAGTAGTCATAATCAATGACATGAATTTTGACATTCATTTCCAAACTGCTATTAAAAAAATACCAAAAGCTTGGCATATTATATAGAAATAAACCATATCTAACAGCAAAACAAGAGAAATAGTAGCAAAGATCTACCTCCTACCTAACCTATTTTATGCCTCTCCACTATTTGATACAAACCAAGCTAAAACAATGACACAATAAAATAATGAGATTCACAGCAAATACGCACTATAGAACATATTGCCACATAGCTCTTAAACATCTCGTACAAACATACAAACCAAGCTAAAAGAATGATACAATAAAATAATGAGATTAACAGCAAATACCTGCTTAGAACACATAACTGCATAGGTCAAACATCTCAAATGGATAGAACTCCCTCATCATCTCCACTACAGTCAACTCCTTCTAGTTTATACTGTATTTTATAACCTTGATAAATATCCTGTCCTCAAAGGCATACTGCACCATTCTTATCCAACCAGAAATCCCCAGAAAAAAGGTAAACTACTTCTTTCCATCTCAAAAATCTCATAACATGGCCTGAGACTCACTATACTTCTACTGTGTTTCCTGTTATTGGGAATGTTCTCCCAACTATTTCAACAACAAGAAATCGAATAAGCTGTCAAAATACATCTTAGGGAGCATTGCCTAGCAAACTGGCTATGTGGCTGTTTATCTCCAGGCTAATACTCTGCTCAAATAAATTTATATTCATCCAATCACCTCTGTCCTAGTTCTATCTCCTACAATCTTTCACCAAATATGAAATTAATTACATCCTTTCTGCTCCAACTAGCCCTTGAAAGCCACCTCAAGTCGTTATAATCGACCAAAGCATCTTACAACTGCCTTTCTTAGAAATATTAGCTTCTATTTTTTTCTCTGCAGTCCTAATATGTATGTAATTCTCAAAATTTATACTATTACCTATGAAACTCAACGCTTAATAGAACGTGGTAAGTGCAAAAATTCTCTGTAAACTACACTATTGTTAAACACTTTTCCAATGAATATTGTCCTCTGTTATTTGTATCCTCTAACTTGTTATATCTCTTTCCGGATTAATGTTTGCATAATCCAAATATTTCCCTTAACAATCAGAGCTAATCAAAACTTTGCTTCCTTTAAAATTACTTTAAAAGAATACTTCCCTAAAACTTGGATCTGCTTCTGCATTAAGCCTGGCCAAACATTTACTTTTTCTGCTACAGTTTTCTCTTTCTCTCTTTCTAGTCTTGATTAACCAACTTTTCTCTCATCCTTTCTATGTACTGGTTAACCTTAACGTCCCCTCTTTAAATCTCATTGTCCTCTCTTTCCTGTATAGATATATATATCCTATATCTTCTCATTTATCATGTTTTTTTTAATTCTTCTTAGAGCAGTTGCTACACAAAGAAATGTGTACCCCAGTGTTCTTTCTGTTCATTTTATAACTTCTAGAAACTCTTAATTAACAATATCTGGCAAAAAATATATGAAAATATTCTCATTACTTTCTTTTGTAGCAACATGGACCTTTTCCAGGTATCATCTATTAGGTAGAATATCTAAAAATGCCTTTTGCTTATGCTTTATTCACTTTGTAAGTTATGTTTTATTGTATTACTTGTAACTTATCCTCTTTGCTTGTGCCTGTTTGTTATGGAGGTTTTCTCCCCAGATCTCCACTGAAAATGGACTCTTTTTGTCCCAGCTGGACTATCCTGGTAAACAAATGTCACTAAATAAATAAATATATCTGTATAAGTCAAATTATTTTGTGAAATTATCACTGTTATGTTGTAGATTTTCTTCCCCAGTCGGACTTCCCCAGTAAGCAAATGTAAATAAATAATATAAAAATGAGAGGGTGTGTAAAGATAAGTAGTATAAAGTTGCTAAAATGCTTGTATATATTGTGATTATGTATATACTGTTGTTGCCTGTTTAGGGTTAACGTGTACTATAGATAGGTAAGAGATACTGATGTATTAAGATTTCTTATGCTGAGCTGCCATGTTATTTGTAATAAAAGTTACCTGTGTATAAAAACTAATTCTGAATCCTAGTCTTTCTGACTTGACCAGTAAAGTAAATACTATATTTTCTGAAGCAAATTACTGCAGTGTATAAACATGATTTCTGGTAAAATTGTCTAGGCTTTTTTTCTCTTTTTTAAAGAAAAGTATACACTTCAAGATGTGTTTTACAAAAAATGTTTATCCACCAAAGTATTGATTGCAGAGACATAGAAACATACATTAGGATTATAATACAGGGAGAAATGCTTGTCAGTATTTAAGTCATAATTATGTGGCTGCATAGTGGACAAATAAATAATCATTGCACTCCTTATCTAAGACAAGCCTCCTCTCTTATTTATTTATTTATTTATTTGGCATTTGTTTACCAGGAAAGTCAGACTGGGTCATGATACCCATTTCCAGGGGCCTGGGGAGAAAAGCTCCTGATACATATGGTTAACAGAAAGAAAAAAAATTGAACAGAATGAAAAACTAGACAGACATAATAAAGTCATAACATTCAAGCACAAATATGAAAACAGCACATTAGTTTTTCAGAATGAGAACTTAACAGACATAATGAAGTCATAACATTCAAGCACAGAATTTGTAAAACGACACATTAGTTTGTCAAAATAAAAACTCAACAGGCATAAAGTCAAAGTGTTCAAGCATAAATTATATCAGTAAAAACAAAACAAAAACTCCACCAAAGCTAGAACTTCCACTGAGTGACCTCCCAAACCTCTTGTATCAGAAGGACATGGGATATATGTAAATGATCCTTATGAACATCAGGTGTTTCAGCTAATTGGCAGTTCTGAATGCCCATGACTTGTTTCATCATTTAATGGGCAATTTCAGGCCAATAAAGTCAAACCGCACTAGCTGTGGATATGCATATTTCATCCTTTTTATGACCTTGTCAGCACAGCACAAGCAAAGTGCTTGACTAAGCATTAGAAACACAGGGCTGTTATACCCAGCTGCTGTCCATTATCATTAGGGTCACTGCAAAAATATCCCAAACAACAAACTAAAACAATGAGTGAGAAGGTCACTGAAAAACCAAAACCAATCATTAAAAACAAAACGAAAACTCCAGCAAAGCTAGAACTTCCACTGAGTGACTTCTCAAACCTCTTGTATCAGAAGCACATGGGATATATGCAAATGATCCTTCAGGTGTTTCAGCTAATTGGCAATTCTGAATGCCCATGACTTGTTTCGTCATTTTAATGGACAATTTTGTGCTGTGCTGACGAGATCATAAAAAGGCTGAAATATGCATATCCACAGCTAGTGGGTTTGGCTTTATTTGCCTGATGAGATACCTTTACTTATGGATATGCACAAGAATCTGAATAGATCAGATTCTAAAGACCTGCAAATTGCTTTATTTTTTATTTATATTTAGTGCTGTTCAAATGGAACACAGACATTCCACAAAAGACAGCAAATCTGGTTGTAGTTAATACAGTTCTGGAATCATATTATTCTCAAGTAATTCAAAAAAACACTGACCTATAAGATTAGTTTATATTGGACTACTTTTCTTTTTCCTTCATGATGTCTGCATGCCATTGATACCAGCAGATGATGAGAAAAGACCCATGAAAATCAATGAGTGATACAACAAGCAACTAACAATATCAGAGTTACAAGGTAAGTTACTATAAACAACAGCCCGGTGCCATTGCTTAGCTGAAGAAGGTTAAGCTTCCATAGAACTGTACCATTTACTAAGGCAACTGCCTTTGAAAAAATATTTCTGTGACTGTAGTTATTGCAGAATATGGTTGGTAAGCTTCTCTCAATGTTTGATCCTCTCATACTTACTGAATCCACATTTCATCCCAATGAGGATCCTACATGAGCTAGGGTGTCCCAAAAACTGTGTATATAGCACCCTGTCCAATACATTGGCAAGTAGGATAATGAATGAAACTAGATTGTAGTTCCACAAATAAATATGAGCACACTTTTAATGACTGCGTCTTTCTTACATTGGTAGCAATACTATCTTTTAAGGATCTAATAATGACCTTGGTAACAGCAGAGGATATAATATCAATGGCAATCTGTAGTAGTTGTGGAATAATAAACACAAAGCCATAGAAGATAGCAGTTATGAGGTTTAGTTATTCCTGCAACGCTAGCTAGAAATGGAAGATAGGTTAGTATCAAAATGCTTGCATTAAATTCTGGTAATTTTAACATCATCAGCACTCATATAACCAATGAGATTAGGAGTAAATAAATCATCAGACAGTCCATTTAAGTGACTAAAAGAATTTGGGTAACTGAGGCTGTAGCTCTGAAGACATTTAATATGTATTTTGTTACCGAACAGTAAATTCTTGCCTGGATTTTTGGCATTTTTTGTAAGCCTTAGCCACATCTCAGACCTTCATTTGCTTCTTTTGTTGTAAGACTTGTGCATTTGAAGTTAATGATTATTTGCAAGTGAAAATCTGAAGAAATAACTATCAACCTTTTTGCCTCTCATATATTAAACAGAACCCCTTAAACAAGTAGGTAAGAAGCACATGCACTTACTGAGATGCATGCATACAAATGTGGGTCCATATTAACAATTATTATAAATTATCCAACAGTATGGGTCCATTATTTATTTACATAGACTTAAGCTAGTTCCACTAGGCCAGTGGCCTCTTTAGCGGGGATCCAAGGTGGTATTCATACTGACTAGAGTAAATTTTGCCAAGTTACCATGGAAATTCCCCTACTTTTTTCAATAAGTATCATGGTATCATTTACATCCACTTGAGCTGCCACTAATTCAGGCAGATGGGACAATAGTTTAACATCATCTGAAGGATGGCACATTCAGGAGTGCAGCACCCCCTTATTTTGCACTGCAGTTTCAGTACTGGAAAAATTAATCTAGCTTCCTGGTGTGGGGATAGAACCTATAAACTTCTGATATGTCAGCCCCAAAGGGGGCTATGCTACCCATTGATTTATTGAAACTACTATCACAAAGATCTTCTCTGATGAGTTTTAAATGCTTGCCAAATCATGAAGTAGCATGAGTCATGCTAAGAATGTGTTGTTAATGGCTCCTTGCATGTATACAACAGAGTACTCTTAATCCACATGAAACCAAAACTACAGTATCTCATTATTTTAACTAGCTTCATAAAAGGGAGGGGAAGCAATAATCTACACTCAGAACTGTTACATACCAGTAAAAAGTACAGATACGGAATAAGTAATTAAAAGACAATAACGAGAATTATTTTGTACCATATCTGTATTATTTAACGTCATTTCATACACCGTAAAAGAGCTCAATTATCTTAGGATAGTTCAGATAATCTGTGTCTGTTAAAACTATCAGTATAAGTTAATCAATTGCTTAGAAAAGTACATTTTATGAACATAAAGATAAACCATAGCTTTTCTACGAAGTTACTGCAGCCTGGAATATTTTCTTTATTCTAAAATAGTTTATTGAACATCATTTGATGAATGTGATTCAGCTGATTACCATGCTACCAAAGCTGCAGTTGCACATTTGTTGTGGAGGTAAAGCCTCTTATGTTCCAGTTTCAGTGGCAATGAGGCCTCTGCATCCACACTGCTGTTCTAATCAGGTGTGAGGCCACTGCAATATGTGAATAAGAGGAAAGCCCCCTTACAATGATGCATGTAGGGAAAAAGCATTCTCGATGAACTGGTTAAAAGTACAAATTTGCTCACCAAGCTATGTAAGCATTTTCTAGCAACAACTTTGGAGTTGATTGTATCAAATAGAAGGGGTCCATAGACTTGCTATTTCCAGGAATAAATGTAATGTGATTTCAAAACAAAGTATTTGTATTAATAATAAAAAAATAATGATGGCAAGGATTTTGTGATCATGATTAAGGAAGATTCTCATGTCCCCGAAATACATATCAGGAAATGAGGAAATTGATTGTGAAGACAAAGAAAGCAAAGACTGCAAGGTGCCAGACAGGGTCAGAGAAAGGCAGAGGGAGAAAGATAAGGTGATACAGCTATAACTGGAGGTTAAACATGACAAAATGTATGTGAGCTTTTTACAATTGCAGAGACATTGTCAGATTCAGAAATTCCACTTTGCTGAAAAATGACCTGTGGCTAAGAGCAAGGTGGAGTGGAAAAGAGCGATCCAAACAAGAAGGAATCACTAAGTGTAAAGAGCTTGTAACAAGGTGTTTCTCAAAAGAGCTAAAACAGCATAGGATATCTAATTAAACATGTGGCAACACTGCCCCCCGTTGCAGCTTTGTATCAGAACTCCCATCAGGCTGTACAACTGACATCACTATGACATCAGGTTACTGGAGGTATTATGGAGTTCAGTAAGCTGGGCCCACATTAATTCACTGTGCTACTTAGCACAAACCACCATCCATCCATCCACATCCCCTTTTGCCACATTTTTGCATATGGGTCAGAATGTCACATCAACAGTGACAATCATCTAGAGGCAATGCTACAACACGAGGTGTTTAGCCCTGCCAGAGTTGTTTGTTCATGCCCCCCCCCCCCCCCCCCCACACACACACACCTATGGCCAGTTTAGTGAATCCAGTCCACCTTCTGCATGTCTTTGGAATGTGGGAGGAAACCTGAGCACCTTGAGAAAATCCACATGAACACAAGGAGGATATCCAGACTTTTCACAGAAGGCACTCCATCTGCACCAAACTTTGTAAGTAAATACTTATGAAATCTATTTGCAGTCTTCTTATGAACTGTGGTTTGCAATTCAGGATTATGCTGGTATCTTGGTAAAGTGTAATGCCAAGTTTTTGGAATATTTACTGCACTTTAACTTTAGGTACCTGGCAAGCCATATAGTGCACTTCTAGGTTCACATGTCTGGTCATCATCTGCTGTATTTGATTGCAGACCCAGATTGTGGATCACAAAATATTCAATTATGTCTATGACTTCCATTTTAGCAAAGCACTGTGCTCCATTTTGATTCTGAAGAAACAGGCTGACAGACTTGCATGCAAGAAATTTCTGTCACATATACCATAAAATGATTGCAAATGTAGAACATTCCTAGAATAACAGGTTTTATGTTGGCATGCATTTTCTGAAAGATTTGAAGTCTGACACTCAGCTGATTGTTATTATTCAAGGACTTCACTTATCTGTGATTTACCAGAAAACCATCAATTTTATGAGATACAGGCCAAAAATATGAGGCAAAAACCTGAACATTCTGTGAAAATCTGGACAGCTGAGAGGCATACTTAAAAGTAAATATCTTAAACAATGGTGTACATAGTTCTTTCCAGAATCAATGTACATATATGCTGCTTAAGATAGGGATAGATGATAACAAATACAGTTACAAAAATATTTGTTTAATGTTTAGTGGCAAGAAATACCTTGGAGTTTGTTAATATAATGTGTTTTCTTTTGGGTGCTATAACACTGAAATGATTATCATTCCTCCCATAAATTATTTTTATTTATTTATTTATTTATTTACATTTGTTGATCGGGAGTGTCCGACTGGACGTAGGTCCATTTTCAGCGGAGGCTCGGGGAGAAAAGCTCTACAGTTAAAATATACAGACAGTAGTTACATTGGATTTACATAGCAGTTAACAATTTGATCAACATAGCATTTAATTACAAACATAGTTACAGATGAAGAACATAGTACATCAGTAGACAACTAGAATCTCTATCATCTGCGAAGTACATAACAGTCATTAGCAATTGTTACATTAAGAAGTTCCTGCTGTATAATAAGTAGCTAGGCTTATGAGCATCCAAGCTTGCTATAATCAAGGTAGTTAGTGGGGTGGAAAGAAAGGTAGTGGGTGGATGGGGTGGGTGATATTAGAGGGGGAGTTGCAAGGGCATAGCCAGCATGTTTTTAGGTGCGCATTTAGTAAAGTTTTGAAGTGGGTACATGATGGTATGGAGGTAATTGTGGGTGGGAGGGAAATGTTATTTCTAAAATCCCCTCTGCTCATGCTGATGGATGCCTGTCTACCATATTTCCCCCATTGCTTTACTGTCTGACTTGTTGGGGCATGTTGGGTGGAAATGATTTATCCTTGTGTTCCTTTGTGGAAGTAAACACTGATTACAGCTTAATCACATTAGTAGACTTTGTTTTACATCTGAAGTTGTAAGGACACAAGCAAACAAGAAGTTAGCATTTGTGAAAACAAAGCTACTTGGGTTGCAGTTTAGGTTTTCCTGTATTAATATGGGCATTTCCTAATTTATTCATATAGCATTAATGATACATAATAATTACAAATAAATGCAAAATGAGTTAACTTTAGTAAAACAGTGAATGTTCCTTTTGTAGAAATGCTTATTTGTTCATCCTTCTCCCTATCCCAATACACATACACACATGCGCGCGTGCACACACACACACACACACACACACACACACACACACACACACACACACACACAGACAAACAAACACTAGGACCATGTCATACTGCAATGCATTTTCCAATTTCTAATGATTGTTTATTGATATCACACACACAAAGAAAGGCTTCCACAAAACTTTGACTTAAAACATTCCCTAAAAACCCCTAGTCCCTGAGATATTAGCTGTCTGAGTGCATACATAAGCAATAAACTTATTTTAATAATGTCTTAATGTTCATGATCTGAAAGAAAAGAAAAGTACATCTTTGAAAAAGATGACAATTACGTTTACTGAAACATGGTGCCACCTGTTTGCTTCTATGGGCACATTACACCAGGTAATGAGGGTACATTTAAGGATAAAGCCAGACCCTCCCACTTTCCCCTGCAAAATCCAAACCCCGTGACTCTCCTACTACTCCTCCCACCACAAGGCCCACACATATCAAGTCTAACACCACCAAACCTCCTCCTCCTCTCCTCCCCTATCACCATCATGGCCAAATACATATATTACATGCCCCTCTAGTTTACCTGAAAACTCCTACAGTGTCAAACCCAAACCTCTACTGGCACCCTTACTCTGCCCCTCAGGAGAGTGACCTACTACTTAACAATAGCTCCTTGGCTTACTAGAGAAACAAAAAAAAAAATTAAAACAAACCCCCAAGATCGAACCAAATTTCAACATCTAAGAAATACTACCAAATCAGCCGTACCCTAGACAAAATAGTATTCCCACTATATGAAGATTTCTACATCATCCCCCTTCACCAACAAAGGAGGTACCTGGAAATATCAAACTATAGACCAATAGCTATACTGTCTGTCCCCAATAAAAAAAAGGAAGATGTATCCACAAACTTCTTCACTACCTAACCCAACGCGGCATCTATCTCCCAAACAACACAGCCCCCACCCACCCCCAACCACCCAGTACAAACCCCTGCTTTCCTTTAACTTTGTTTAATAATTAATAACAATCTTATATCCACCTGAAAGAATATCTCAAGACATCTCAAGACACTATGGCTATGCATGTCCCCTGAAATATAATAAACCTTCATACCAAACCACCATCCATCCCCATCTCCCCATCTCCTAATTCTTGTTCCCCTCATTTTGAAATACATCTTACTTTACCCCAAATATAAGATGGATTAGTAAATAACATTTCTCTGTAATGTTTTACAGCCGATTGATCT
Source organism: Protopterus annectens (assembly GCF_019279795.1). NCBI lineage: Eukaryota > Metazoa > Chordata > Ceratodontiformes > Protopteridae > Protopterus > Protopterus annectens. The sequence goes on along the minus strand of NC_056735.1, from coordinate 955,252,460 downwards.
CTTTTGTCATATTACTTCTCTATGTAAATGGACTTTTTTATCTTGTATGTAAAACGCCAACTTTTTTTTTTTTACTTTTTTTTTTGTTGTTTTATAACCTGTATTTTTTTTATAACTAACTTTGATTGATTGTGTTTGAAGATTATGATTTAGGTAGATGGTTAAGAAATAGATAGGTTCAGTTCGATAACACACAGCCCTTGCAGGCAGAAATGCCTATCATGTCAGAAATGTGAAGTGTGAGAGATTAAAGAAAATGGAAGTGACTTTCACTTCATTGTTTAACTGTTAACAGGGTCTGCAGGTTACAACATGGCTCAAGTGTGGTCCATTTAAGCACAATAGGGAAGAAATTGTGGCTATAAAAAAAGCAATAATGCCCAATAAGGTTGTTACCATGTAAGTAATGCACACTCAGGGGTGTTCTGAGTCCCAGTGTGCTGCAGGCACAGAGCCTGTACACCCCTGCATAGGTGTTATTTAAACAGTAACCTACACTCTGGAGGGAATTATTGGTTTTAAAAATGGGCTAGCTGTTAAATTTGTTATATTTTTTATTAGTATATAATGTTTATGGTTTTTGATATCATATAACTCTTCTTCCTAATGTTTTAAACTTGCTGTAGTGTATGTAATTGTTGCTGTTGGAGGAAGTATTTTACATCTAAAGTATAAGTTATGCAAGTATTTAATGTCTAGACAGACAGACAGGTAAGCATGCACACACACACACACACACACACACACACACACACACACACACACACACACACACACACACACACACACACACACGCACATATATACACACAAACAAATTCACACACACATTCAGAAGCACAAGCAGATTGACAGATCCACAAACTTATACCAAAAAAGCATACATTTAAATTCATAGGTTCATAGGTAAGTACTAGGCTCGCTGCCCTTGTGGGCCATTTTAATCTAGTCAGTTTCCCTTTTTGAGCTTGAAATAACATATTCCATTTAATTATAGCCTGGCCTAACCCACACCATGGTTGATAATTATATATTGCCCATAATTAGATTAACTGGGATCATACCATAAATAATTTGAGGGTATCCATTCACAGGATGCATAATTTATGAGTTGCATCTTTCCATTACAGGGGCAGTCCTGGGGTAAATGTTCTGCTTCCCATCCATAGATCTACATTGCACTTGAAATGGACAAGGATGAACTTTGTTTTATTGGATGGGGAGTCTATCCCATAGCAGAGGTATGCTCTATGAAGTATACTTGTCCCCAAAACCGTTCTGTTGATGATGCAAAAGAGGTTTAGATCTCTAGACTGAGTATTTCTGATGCCATTTGACTTACTGATGCGCAGTAAATCAATCAGTAATGGGTTGGAGGATGCCTTGTATGCCAGACACAGGTCACCTCATAGTAGTCATTAGGATACCGAGTATAGTGACAGGACTTTGAGTCAATCCATATAGGACATGTTGTTTCAGCCTTGTATCCTTTTAGTAAGGTATCTCTGTGGGCATTCAGTTGTTGCATGTGTGTGGACAAATATGTGCCAAAGGAGGCATTGTATTAAATGAGTGGCCTAATGAAGGCCAAGTAATGGGGGACAATGAGATCCCTAGATATAGATACAATCTCCTTTTTTATAAGCTGTGCAATTTAGAAAGACTTTCTTACAACAATAGATACTTGTGATCAAAAGTAAGGTCAGTGCCCACATACGTTCCCAAAGCTTGAACAACTAATGTTAAATAAATAAATAAATAAAAAAAGTTTCTTATGGATGTATTGTCAATGTAATAGTTCCCTTGGGTAGATGACTTCCAAAAGGATACAATAATGCATTTTTGACATTTAGTTTCAGATCATGATTTTGACATCAGTTATTTATTTGAGACAAACTTTCATGCAGGATGGCTAAGTCATTTAGAGGTTCAGTGACTGCTCCTACCTTGCAGTCATCTGCAAGCTTAGTCAGCTGGAGTCCTTTGCTATTGACTTTTACTTCACATAAGTAGACGTTAGACAGGAGAGGTCCCAGCACAAAATATTGGGAAACACCAGTGGTGACTGGTCTCTTTGTAGAGGTAACTTACATATTTTTATTATCTGCATCCTACCTGTGGCCATTTGGCAATCCATTAGATAATGTAAAAGTTTATTCTTAGTTTATTTAGCTTTTCTACTATGCTTGATTGGGGAACTGTGTCAAATGCTTTGGCTAGGTTGAGGTATGTGGTGTGTACTGTTTTGTCTTCATCCATTGTTTTGGTGACCTTTTCAAAAAAATCTATGAGGTTGAGTAAGCATGACCTGCCCCTGATGAATCCAAATTGAGACAGGTATAGTGTTTGCATATTACCCATGTCCTGATTAATTAATTCCATGATAAGTCTTTCCATGACTTTGCATGTGAAGATGGTCAGACTTACGGGTCTGTAATTGTCTGGGTCTATGGAAGGTCCTCCTTTGTGCAGGGTATGACTGTAGCTGCTCTCCATTTGCTTGGTAGAAAATCTGTATGGAGCCCGAGATTAAACAGTGTTGTTAAGGGTGTGGCTAAATTGTGCTGTTTAAGATGCATCCAGGGATATTATCAGGACCCATCGATACAGTATTTTTAGTTCTCAATATCAATTTTAGGACTTGGTTTGGGAAAAGTTAGAACTAAATGTATTGGTCAGTAGGTTAGTTATATAACATTGCTCACAATCAGCTCAGCACATTGCTTATGTTTGAAGTTTGAGATTACGAACATAACTGAAAAATGCCTTGTGATTGTCTTTGGCTTGGATAGCTATTTTATCCTCAGACTTGGCTTTGGTGGATTCTATTAAGCTCTGATGTGTTTGTTTATTTCAGTGACATTATCTCTAACATTCTGGAAAATGCTCTTCTTACTTCTGGTCAAAATTATTTTCCTTTTATTATAAAGCTTGCTGATATTACGGTTCCACCATGTCGGTTTGTTTCTGGTGTTTGCTTTGCACTTTTTCCTCTGGGGTACAGCTGCATCTATGCAGCTATTTACATTCTGGTATAGTGTTGTATTGTACATTTCTGTGTCTTCAATGTAGTTAACTGAGTTAGGTAGGCTTTGAAGCTTGCCAATGAAGCACTTAGGAGTAGGTAGCTTGTCTTAAGGAAATTTCTATAGGTAACTTGGGTGGAAGGGATGTCTAGTTTCAGTTTTATTTTGAAGGAGATTGCTATATGGTCAAACCTAACAAGTGCTGGAGTGAAAGTGCAACAGTCCAAGGAATTAATCAGGGCTCTAGCATCCCAATAAGAAGAGGAAATAGGTGGAGATGAAGAAGCATAGCAGCGCCTCAAAACAGCATGTGTGAGGGTTACAGAACATTTATGTGGCTGAGCCAGGGGTGGAAATAAGGTACACAAGGACAGCTGGTGGTGGAATGCAGAAGTCCAGGAAGTTATCCAAAGAAAGAAGAAGTGCAGGAAGAAGTGGGAGATAGAAAAGATGGATCATGCTAGGAAAGAGTACTGGTTGGCTAACAAAGAAGCTAAAAAAGGAGCTGCAATAGCAAAGAATAGGGATCAGAAGCACTCTACCAACGTCTGGAAAATGACTCATTAGGTGGCACAAAGAAACCACATCAGGTTGCAAGGCAAGGACAGAAAGATAGAGAAGACAGTCAGGCTTCTTTCATAATGGATGCCACCAACAACCTACTCACCAGTTCACAGGACATTAAAGGCAGATGGAAGAAGCACTTCCAGCAGCTTCTAAATGAAGAAAATCCCAGAGAAACTGTACTGCCCCAGACACAGCCTATGATGAGAGAAGAGGAGGAACCCACCATAGAAGAAGTAAGAATAGCACTAAAGAAATTGAAGTCAGGGAAAGCAGCAGGCTCAGATGAGGTCACAGCAGATATGATGAAGATGCTGGGTGAGATAGACTCCTGAGAGTACTCATAGCAGTGTGGAGAGACAGACATATTCCAGATGACTGGAAAATAAGCATTCTCATGCCAGTGTGCAAGAACAAAGGAGACATCCACAACTATGGGCTGTACAGAGGTATCAAACTCCTGTTAGATAGCATGAAAGTTCTGGAAAGAGTGGTTGATAAATGGATATGCAGAGTAGTAGAAAGTAAGATGGGAGATGAGCAGTTTGCATTCAGATAAGGATGCAGCATAACTGATCTGATGTTTGTAGTGGGACAGATAGTTGGGAAGAAGCTAGAGATGATGAAAGAGTCCAACTGGGCATTCCTAGACTTGGAGAAAGCATATGACAGGGTCCTAAGAAAGCTGATTTGTGCAGTACTGTGGTCATTCAAAGTCCTAGAAACATTGGTAGAATTAGTGCAGGCTATGTACAAGGACCCAATTATTCAAGTAAGAACAGTGGTGGGTCTCACAGAGGGGTTCCAAATGGGAGTGGATATATATCAGAGTTCAGCTCTGAGCCCACTGCTGCTCATACTGGTGATGGACTACATTAGTAAACAGGCTGGAGGGGACAGATCAACAAAGTTGCCATATGCAGATGATGTAGCATTACAGGCAGACTGAGCAAGAACTTCAGCAAATGATAGAGGAATGGAATGCAAAACTGAAGGCACATGGGATGAAACTAAGTACAGATAAGACTGTAGTAATGGCAACAAACTTATGAAATCAGAAGAAGCTGAGAACTGAGATAGAAAGGAAGATAGTGGAACAGGTTGATACCTACAAGTATCTGAGAGGGGTAGTTGAGGAGAAGGGAAGTCTAAATGAAGAGGGCAAAGCTAGAATCAGAGGGGCTGCAGCCAACTGGCACAGAGTGTCAGCTAGTGTATGACAGAAGAATGCCAAATAAACTAAAAAGTAGTGAGTACAAAACAGTGGTATTACCAGTTCTACTGTATGGTACAGAAACCTGGGCAGTAAAGGCAGAGCAGATGAGGAAGCTAGAGGTGATGGAAATCAAGCATCTGAGACAGGTGGAGGGAAGTACACTGTGGGACAAATGAAGAAATGAGGAAAAAGCGCAGAAGCCAAAGTAGCTTCAATTGCAAAAAAAGATCAAAGAGAACAGATTATGGTGGTTCAGGCACACGTTTAGAAAAGCAGAAGACAATCTGGTGAAGAAGATTTGGGAAGAAGTAAAAGGAAATTAGGGCATCCAGCAAAGAAGTGGATGGCTTGTGTGAGAGAAGCTCTGTAACAGTCAGGCATAAGTGTCAGAGAAGGCAGGATAGTTGCATTGAATCAACAGAGATGGCAACAGGTAACATGACACCCTGGCACCATGTAGGAATAGGAAAAGGAGGGTTAATAATGATGACGATGATGGTGATGGGATGTCTACAGACCCATTTAGGGTGCACAACAAGGTGACACTATAAACCTTACTGGTTTGCAGTCATTCTGTGACATAATATTGCTGTGGCTATGCTGAAGCACACAGGAAAAGTAAATAAATGCTAAAAACAAACAAAATGTGGCTAATAGAAATAACATTAGTGGTTAATTACATAACTGAACTAGTCATGGAAAACACTGTAAATGGAATGAAGAGCCTCTTAAAACCAGCATCAGTTGAAATGTGCTGTAGCTGCTTTCAGTGTGGTAAATTTTGCAGGATTATTGCCCTATTTATTGATGGTCATGTTGGTAGGCAAGTGCATCATGGGTAGATGCAGAATAGTTTCAGACAGCACAGATGGTGTGGGTGTAGTCAGAACTACATGCAGCCTCCCTTAGGAGATAGATGGTACTGCAGCATTAAAGTCAGGGATTTATGGGTTTCATATAGTCCCATTGCCAAATTTAGATGCATTAAAGCCGTTACTATAGTCGTTTTTCTTCTTTATCATTTACATCTCAGTGCTGTTCTTTGAATAAGTAGCTCTGGTACAGTGAGGACTTCAAAACTGGGATTACTATCTACTACACCAACAATGACATCAATTAAAAATTAAATTAAAAAGGAAATGTGGTGGAAGCAATTTTTTTTACGATCAACTAGGGTATGGAGAAACTTTCAGTTCTGTACAAGATAGAATCCCACTTTGCTAACTGGTCAAAATCTTTTAGTAGTAGATCGGGTAGTGCTGGACAGTATCTGTGGTATCTATCACTTGGCCCTTTATCAAGCAGCCTGTTAGGCTGGCATATCTCATAAGTTACCATTGTTTGTGTTAGGTTCCACTTCCTAAGTGCTGGAGCATTCCAGTATCCTACTGCTAATACAGTAGGTATACTTAATCATCTGCATCAAGAACTGTAGATGTCATCCATATCTGCATGCTGCAATATATGGTAGAAAGCATTGCATTCCTGCTGTACTTCTGGAATGATAACATACTATGCAAGCATTGCATAATATGACAGGTCTGGATGTGGTGCTTGGTACAACAGCAGCATTGCACATTCACCAGTGAATAATGAACAGATGGTACATATGAAGTGGAAGAGCTTTTAGTCCCTTGCTTGTCATGTGACCAGCAGTACAGCTGTCATCACATGACAAGTGTATTTTGTAAGCACACTGGGAGTGCTCATGATAGCCATGTATGGAAAATTAATATGAATCCTTTGTCAGACTTTCCTGCGTGGACTTGTACCACAAACCTATCCAGTATGGAAGTATGTGTGCCACAAAGCATATTGTTAAGATTGAGGAACCAAGGCTATAGGGCTCAAGGAAATGGGAACACAGCCAAACTGATGGATGCCTTCTTCATTTCTTTGGCAATTCTGTATACCCACATAGCTCTAGATGAAGATACCTTGTCAGGTTCTCTGAATGTTTGTTTGAGAGCAGAATATATAGCATACAGCCAAACATGTGGCAATGGAGCACACATTTGCCATCTTGGCACACAGGAACATGTATCTGGATACCTCAGGGGTGTGATATGGAGTTGATTGAATAAAAAAGCCAAAAGAATCTTGACCTGTGCTATTTGAGTGTTTTAGATAGTGGGAATTGGCAGCTGGTCACTACATGGGCAGGGGCAAGCTGATGGCAGGACATAACTGGAAGAAGAGGAACCATTAGCAGTAGAACATGTTACATGACATGTCTAGGATGACCTGTCTGATGAAGTCTTTTATGTAAAAAGATGAAAGCACTCATCATTTTATGTATAAATAAAATGATTTGATTTTAAACCTTCAAGCAGTGATTTTAAAAGGATTTAAGGGGATTTTCCTTTAAGTACAGTTCTGGTGCCTGCATTTCCAGCTTTTAGTGAGCTGTTTGTTCCAAAAATGAGGACTGGCCTGGTGAGTACAGGATGGAAGCCCATTCCCTGAAATGTGTTTCATAAATAATAAAAAAATGATGGATTCAAAGGCTTGGAAATCTATACGGACACTGACATATGATGCTTTCATTGATTGTACTTTCAGCAAAGTTAAACTAAGAAGCTGTATATGATCAGAGCGGAATACCACATTGGTAAAACCAGCCTTGAATGAGTAATATAAGCTTGTTATTACTGTCTGTAGACACATTACTTCTTACGGCAATAATTCCATAATTAGAAATGATAGATAAAATGGGCAAATAAGTGGTTCCACTATTTCATTTTTGCATATTTGGGCAGGACCATAATTATTGGTTGTGAATAAATTGTGACTGTGAAACTACCTTGGCCATATATTTCAAAATCTATAACAATATGTAGTTCCAGATGACCTCGTGCTTAGAATAGCTGGTGAGGACTCTACTGTAAGGTACATGGAATGTCTGTGCCCTCTAAGCATACAATTTATCTGTTGTTTCTATGGAAAAGAATACTTTAACCTTAGTAAGCATTATATTCTACATTCTGCTAGCCATGATCATCTCAAGCACCCCATTATCTTGTGCTCAAACTACAGTCCCCATTTTATGTGTCAGTCACTTTGTCTCAGAAAGGTAGCTAAACTGAATACTGTCAAAGTGAGGACCATTAATATTTTTTACTGTCTCTGGATACACAAAAGTAACAATAATTCTATCAAACAGTGATATTATGATGTAAGCTGATGTAGAAGTCAGAAGTTCTGTTAAGGATTAGTAGGGGAACATAAGCTGGTATAGATGTCATATGTCCTGTAACAGGGGATTTTGAAGATTCTTCAGTTTACATAAGCCAGTAGTCCTTATTTTGGTAACAGTTTCATATTCTAAGACTAAATATTGTGAGTCCTGGAACAGCTACACTTAATGATCAAAATGCAGAATGACAAATATAAAGTTTGAGACTGACATTTCTTGGAATATTTCCCTTTTCTCTGAAGTATGTTGACCTCATAGCTGGTGAATATGCAACTTACCCTAAATATCAAGGGTACAGGGGGATTGCCAAGTGCAAGAAAAAAAAAAACTTCAAAAGAGTACAGATGCTTGACATGTAGTGTTTTATATTTTCAGACCTTTTCATAATTACATAATTCTAGGGCTTATACTTATTAGTCTCTGAATTATTTTATATAGGTGTATAATAATCTATGCTGATATTCTTTCACACTTCTTGAGATAGTATAAACATTTGGATGGATACATTCGGTAGTGGTGCATGTTGCTTTGAAGCATTTTGGATATCGAGTATTTAATCTGACCCTTTTATGTGCATAATTGTGTCTGTCTATCAGTGGTCAAGATTAGATTCCCCAGTAATCAAGTGCCTGAATCACAGGATACTGAGGAACAGAAAGTGAACAACAGTTTTCCATAGGAAATCACTGCTAGTTAATTTTTTAGACCTGAGATCTAAGTCTATTATTTGCATTTGAAGCTTTGTCTTAAATTTGTCCCTAACTCTTTCTTTTTGGTGTCCACCCCTGAAAACTGATCCTATATTGATACATCTAGGAATCTATGTTAACAGCAAACTGTCCTTTGATCACCTTGTGTCCTGTATTCTAAGGAAGTCCTTTTTCATTATGCAGCTTGTGTCCAAAGGTATGGCATTTAAGACCACGGAGGGAATCATTCTACCATTCCCAGCACTCATGAGGCTGACCTTTCAGTATAATACTCCTTTCAGTATGTACTTGTCAAAATGCTTGCCACAAATGGAATGACCTCAACACTTCTTCAATGGCTTAAATCATAAAAACTATGTAGAGTATCTCAAAGCCTTGTCCCTCTTTTTGGTGTCATGCAGGCTACTGAGAGGCAATCTCAACCACGCATATGCAGCCCACATAGGCCCCATACTGTCAGACCTATCAAACATTTGCAAGTCCAGTGGTGGCATAAATACCTACTGAAGTGATCTCAATCTCCTCTGCAACAGAAATAGAACATGTTGGAGAGGATATGTAGGTATCACACAGAAATCCACTTTTATAGAATTGTCTTCAGTCCACATTAACAAAGTAATTCTCTTACTCTGTTCAAACATGATTTGGACAAATAGATGGGTAACCTCAAATTCCCCCCCAGTTTAACACCCTTGTCCCTCATGGATAGGACAACATGAAAAAGCTCCACCACATCCTTGTTCTTGCCTATCTATGGCTTAGTTGTGCACAGAATGTAGACAAAATATAAGAGCTAGAAATCTTTAGAAAAGGAACAGAGCAAACTACATAGAAAAAAATGGGAATTGTGGGAACAATATATGCAGAGAAGGGACGTGGTTTAAGAGGCAGGCTTTGAATGAGCCATATAATGCTTAATTGACAATGGATAGTTTATAAGTGATGTATAATGTTTGCAACTAAAGTGATGTGAATGTTGTTTATTTTTAATTTATATAAATGTAAGATTGCCTATATCAAATGTGATAATTTAATAAAGATGTTTATTGAAAAGAAAAAAAACAAAAGACAATCTACTGCTATGTTTCTTAAAGTGTATTAGTCATGTTTCAAAGCATCTTTGTTTTATAATTAATTAATTTTCCTGTTGTACGCTTCATGGCAAAGTTGCAAGTTCCTCTGCAAAAAGCAAAGGTTATAGTGTGCTATTTGACATTTTAGTTTTACTGCTTAATCAGTTTTTTTCTATAACCAAACCCACAGTATGATGTCATGGTAGGTACTGAACAAACATATGCATATGACCAAAAAACATTATGGGTAATTACAAAATATGTGAGGTATTACAATTGAAATAATTATTTGAGAACTTATCTTTCTAGGAATAAAGAAACTACTTCTGATGCATTTGACATGGAAATATAGCAGTTTATGCGGATCTATATTAGATCACCGACCGTTGAAAGAAGCGAACGGTGATTAATCAACCCTATGTAAGCGAAAGCTTACAATCTCGAACTGTCAGAACAGAGATTTTTTTTCCAAAACACATACACACAACACAAGCACACCAAACAAACAGCAATCCACACACATACACCTAAAATTTTACAACTAACTTACACTAAACTATACACACACCACTAACTATCCACTTACCTTAACCCTAACCCTAAGGTCCGTCACTATCGCACACTCATCTCACCCGTTCCCTAACCCTAACTCACCTAACCCGCCCTAACCCTCACGTCCACACACTCGCAGACATACCTAACCCGCGCCCTAACCCTAACTCACCTAACCTGCCCCAACCCTTACATCCACACAATTGCACACTTACCTAATCCCGACCTGTAACTTTCCACTACAGCACTGAAAATACCAAAGCAACAGAAACGGACAACCAAATTCTTTCCCTAGGAAAGAATTTGGGTTTCTGTTCCTTCGATATTTTCAGCTTTCGCTCCATAGGGTTCGATATTAGAACATTCGAAGGTTTTAAACCTCGATGTTCTAATATAGACCCGTTTATGCATAAATTTAGTTAGTGAAGCATTTTAGGTTCAGTGTTTTGTGATGGAAGGCATTTTCAGCTTTGAAAAAACTTTTCGGGGCCATCCTTACCAACAAAATAAAATGCAAAAACAGCACACTTTCTGCTTCAAAATTTTATAATTTTTTATTGTACATGGTAAGGAGGTTATAGCCAACTCCACAGGTTTGTTTCTTAACACTTACTTTAGAACATAATCAATACACTTTAAGATCATCACAAGTCTAATAAGAGCCTATGAGCCTATGATCTTTAGAACACTCAGAATGTAAAGATCCCACTAGTCATTTCATTTTGCTACACTTGCTGAAACACCATACTAGCCACACACACACACACACACACACACACACACACACACACACATGCAGATCAATATAAGTATAAAAACATTCATAGATATTCATATAGGTTACACGCATGTGGCTCAGTCTGCAGCTTATCAAATGAACACAGTAGTAGAAATTGTCATAACTATTTATGAGACTGCGATTTATCAAGTATGCAACCATCAGTTTTATTGTTGTAATGTATATGAAGGGATAGTTTATTATATTCAGGATGTTTCTGCCAGGTATATGTTGTTTCTACTGTTGTTTTGCATTTTTCTATGTGGTTATGTGACCATGAGTTTACCATATTAAATTAAGATGATGTGGGGACAAAAGGAGTGCAAGCAGGAGCAGAGTGATATATTAATCTTTCCGCAAAATGTAAGTTGTATAGCACATTTTTTAGGCATGAGAGAAAAATAGTATACCACTCTCTCAATGTCATGCACAGTTGTAAGGCATTGGAGAGTGGTGCAGAAGTGTTTGATGTGTTGTGGTTTGATTCTGATCGCTTGAGTGTGCAGTCCATAGTTTGTGATTACTTGTTCTATGACTGCTTTTCAAATTGATGAATAGCTATACAGTCATATAGAGATATGTGTGTGTGTGCGTGTGTGTGCGTGTGTGTGTGTGTGTTCATATGGGGGTGGGATTGGAGAACGAGTTTTGTAATAAGTGGTGAATATACCTCTCAACCTCTTAGAGCAAGAAATCTGGACAAAGCCTTCAAATATGGGGGGACAAAAGCCCAAAAATAGGGACACTTTTTAAAATATTGCTCTTACAAACTTAGAAAACTGATGAGTAACAGGTTTTGCATTAGCATGAGTTTTCTGAAAGTCTGAAACTCAAATGTCTGTCATTATTTTCTGACTTCAACTCTGAATGATTTGCCAGAAAACCACAATTTTATGAGAAATGGAACAAAAATATGAGGCAAAAATCTGGGCATTCTGAGAAAACCTGTACAGTTGAGATGTAGGTGAATCCACTAGTCATGAACTAAATTTGCTTACTGTACTGGTTGAGATATTTTGGGTACATAAAAGAAGACCTTCACATATTTCATTTGTACATTTTCTCACGTTTTAGATTAAAATATCATGTTCCATTGACTTCAATGGGCTATGCTGATTGTCTGCATTTCTACTGAATGAAAGGTAGTTTGTGTAAGTTTTTATGCATAGAATGTCTAGTGATTTGTTTTGCAGTCTATTTCTGAGACAATTTATAATCTTCTTTTGTAGTTTATTAAGGGCTATGTTAGGATTTGTTAATTTTATTATCTAGTTTGTTTTCTTTTAACTTGAATAATTGTTGGTGGTTAGTTTAGTTAGAATCAGATTCATTCTGAAGGAAATTTATTTTTCCAATTGGTTAGTGCTAGACAAGTGCTAGTTTATAATTTATTCTTTTAATTTTTCTATCTGAGAAACAACAAATTTAATTTGTGTTAGTATATTTAGGTAGGTAGTATAGTTTGTTGTAGGTTGTATGTGTAGATTTTGTGTGTGCAGTTTGAGAAATTACTTAAAGTGAATGGAAACTGTGATACAAGTTTAACCATATATTTTTATTTTATTTTAATGTTTTCTAATATATAAATGTAGTTTTAATTTTGGGGTTGTTTTACATAGACTAGCGTGCTCTGAGAGGTGTAAATGTATTCCTCTTTTGTGTGTACAGTGTGCAAACTTTAACTTTAGTTAAACTTTAACTTTAGTTTTTCATCAGTAGTGTAGATAGGGCTGATTTTGTAGTAATTAGTAACTGTGATAATGTGCCAAGTGTGTTAACAAACTCTTAATTATGCGGCAGAGCTAGCCATCTGGTGGTGTGTACCTTGGTTCTAGGTGATGGTCACCGTTGATGTGACACCCTGACTTCATGTACAAAATGGGAGAAATGGGGGGGGGTTGATGCCGATATACCAAGAATGAGGATAAAAATCTACATAATATGCCAAATATTGTGTTTTATCACACCCATTACATGGGATCTACTATTAGGATATATATAGGGGTAGAAGACTTCTCACAGTGGGCACAATGAGCAAATCTCTGCTGTGTCCCACTCTCTGAGCATCCCATTTGTCGATTGGTGTTAATTATTGCAAGTTCCAGTTACAGTACAATTCTGTCTTTTACTGACTAACTTAAAAGTCCTATAAACTCAGATAAGAGAAAACAGTTTGTGTTGTACAGCACCAGACATTCCCCTTTCATTATGTTTGTTCAACCTCAAAGTTATTATATGTAAGGCACAGAAGGTGTTTGGAGCAGACGTCCCTTCATGAGGGTGTTGTAGAGGGGCTTGCTTTCCAACAAAAATGCTTATTCAGAGGCATTTTTCTCTCTTTTCATTGCTGTCATATAACCTGCCTGATAGCTCACCTACCTGCACCTGATCAAACCATTCATTCCTTCCTTTTATGGGGTAAGAGCATTATCTCATTTATTCTGCAGTCAGAACAACAGCCCTGTGGACAGTTCTATTGCCTGGGAGGGCATGCATGCATCAGTGCATGTCTAGCTCCATAGCTTATTGTGCCATGTAAAACCATCTCAACTGAAACGCAACCAGGTTCACATTACTGTGTAAGTGCCAGGCAGCAAGTCAAGCCTTCACCTTTCCCTCAAGGTCATGGCAATAAAAAAAAGATAATCTATTACTAAGCAAAGCCATCATAGAGAGCTATAAAAGGGGGGGGGGGACTTAGTATGTCTGTGACAGATTCAAAAAAAACCCCAACCCCCCCAAGAAAAAAAACAACGAATTTGGCAGCATTCTAAACTTCATGGAATATGGAATGCTTACAGATGGATAAAATACACCATACATTGATAAAACACATAGCAGTCATTACTAAAAAGTGGCATAGTCCAGATACAGGTTTGCTGCATCTGGGTCTGTTTGTAGTGGCTGTTGTATTCTGAGCACATTCTCCAAGCTATCTTTGATTGGAAGGGGCCCTTCTTCACCCTTGTGAGAGAAGTGTGCTTATTGGAAGTGGCAGCTCATGCTATTGGACTGCAGGCCTGCAGCCCCCCCCCCCCCAGCTGTAAAAAGAAAAAGAAAAAATAATTTAGTGTCCGTTTCCTAAACTCAGTAAGTGACTGCTGGAAAAAGAAACAAATAATTTAGAGTGTCCAGACCACACTCAAACTGCTGTAAAAAGAAAAAAATAATAATTTAGAGTAAGTGTTCCCAAACTCAGACTGGTTGAACAGCAGTCCAGATTGAGAAACAGGGCATCACACTGCAGATGCCCCAGATGTTTATGTGGTTACAACCGCATAGACTGGAAGGGGATCAGACTGCAACAACTGCAGGCTGGACAGCTGTAAAGCCTGTAGCTGCTGGTCTTGTGGGCCCTAGCTGCTCTCGCAGGACCAGGTGAAACTTTGCTTCTTAGTTTTTCAGCCATTTAAGTTATTTTCCAGTTCACAAATGAAGTGAGTTTAAAAACTAGTACAGAGGACTGGAGGGAGAGCGAGTTATTTTTATTACTAGCGATTTCCATTGTGTTTGTGTGTGTGTGTGTATGTGTGTGTGTATGTGTGTGTGTGTGTGTGTGTGTGTGTGTGCGTGTGTATGTGTGTGTGTGTGTGTGTGTGTGCGTGTGTGTGTGTGCATAAAACACCCCAGTTAAATATACCTGGTGGTTAGAGACAGGCTCAAACTCTGTACCTTGGATGCAAATAGCAAGAGCCTGAATTCCCTACCCACCACCACTTGTGAAAAATTTTCAGATTTTTGCCTCCTATATTTGTTCTGTTCTGTTCCTCATAAAATCTGTGGTTTTCTGGATTTTAATTCACTAAATAATGACAGACATTTGAATTTCAGACTTCATATTCTTCAGAGGGTACATGGCAACACAAAACCTTTTATTCTAGCAATTTTCTAAGTTTATAAGACAGCTATTTGAAATCTGTCCCTATTTTGGGCTGTATTCCCCCATTATTGGCTTTATCCAGGTTTTTTTGTGCTAAGAGGTTGAGAGCTATGGTGAGAACTGAATTCACTGTATATGTTTGGGGCTGTATTTGCTCATTATTCGCTTTGTCCAGGTATTTTGTGCTAAGAGGTTGAGAGCTATGGTGAGAACTGAATTCACTAAATGATAGCCATTTAAGTCTCAGTCGTTCTGACTTGGTCGAGACAGCTAATTTGGTATAGTGGTATGTTTCTCTGACTGTAGTACATAGGGTCCTGGGTTCAAGACTTGACAGCGAAATGCATGGTGGTAGCACAGCATTTTATTCTAGCAACTTTCCAAGATTATACAAGCAATGTTTAAAATGTGTCCCTGGGTTATGGGCTTTTGTCCCCCCCCCCACAATAAATTTTGGCTTTTTCCAGATTTCTTGTGCTGCAAAGTTGAGAGATACAGTCAAGTGTCAAGTGGATTTTACAAGGGGCTGAAAGCTTCAGGGGAAGAGAAGTTTAGTGCTGCTTATGCTGAGTCTGCTTGCTTTGTTAATAGCACAACAGGTAGTATACTTGCTTTTGATGCAGAAGGCTGCAGGTTCTACTCCCACAGTATATAGATGCATTGCCGATACTGTACTGTGTTGTACTTTTAAAGGGGGTGGATGCTGCAGTCCTGAGAATGTCCTCTTTGGCGGAGATACCTAGTAACTATGAAGCTGTTATCAGTTTGCCATCCAGTCCCTATTGCAATATTACTAGCTTATCATTTTTCTAGTGTAACATAAGCAATGTACTCATCAAGAACAACAGGCACTTTATTTGTAGATGAAACAATGAAATATAAAATTGTTTGCTAACAGCAACCTCATTAGTTGCAGATCTCTTTAATGTGGAATTATTTAGATGACTGGTGGATTGTAGAAGTTTGAGTAGACTTTTATGCTGGAAATGTTCTGAATTGGGCAGTTTTGTCATTGTTGGTGCATGCATTTTCTTTCATTGTTTACTGGAAAAATGTTCAAAACAATACATTTAAAATGCCCTGTAACAACTGCACTGTATTATACAATATAATTTAATACAATCAGAAAGGTGTATCAAAGCACACATATGTTTTGTGTGCAAGAGGCCTATGATTTGAAAACAGCCCAAAGTTAATCTTTATCTGCCACTGGCCAGATGTATTTTCTTTGAATGTGGGTTTCAATGCTGTTTCAATGAATGTGAGTTTGAAGGGTAGAGAAGTTTTAATGATAAGTCTATTTTCATTGTGAGACTGCATTGCTTTGTTTAGCAGAAGTCTATTAGTGTTTGTGCTGTAAAATGTAAAATAAAACTTTTAAATGAAATCCAAATCATCGTAAAAGTAAAGCAATATGCACATTACAGTGTTTATGGTGACTGGGGCAAAAGAGCCAAGTAATGGGACATTGGAATGGCTGCATGAGGGAGGCCCCATTCAACCATGATTTTGTGAATGTGAAGGGTAGCAAACTCAAAGACAGCCCCGACTGAACTATACCTCTGAACTGTCCAGAGTTTCACAGAATGAATAGATTTTTGCTTATTTTTGTTTTGTGTGTAATAAAATGTGTGGCTTTCTGGAAAATTATATAGGAATGAAGTCACTAAATAATGACAGGCTTTGAGTTTCAGACCTCAAACCCTTCAGAAAAATGATCGATAAAGCAAGACCTGTTATTATATCAACTAAGTTTATACAAGAGCAATTTTTATGTTCCCCCAATATATTTGCCCTTGTCCAGATTTCCTGCATTAAGAGGTTGAGAAGTACACACAAATAAATCTGTCCTTGATTTTGCAGAACGTTCTGGTTTTCTGTCATATTTTTATGCTGTTGATTTATGCTTCTTATTATTCAGAAAATGCATGTTGTTGCAGTGCCTGTTGCCCTGTATTTAAGTAGCAATGCTTTAGTGGCCATCAGGTAAGCTTGTCTGAGATTGTAAGATGCAAATAAGCTTTAATAAGCATATTGTTAAAGAATTACCAACATTGAAAGCCTTTTTGTTGTTGCCATGCAGAGAATATTTACATAACTAGATAATGTTTAAGTTTTGGGTATTGAAATGCATATGACAGTATTTGTAATAAAGGACAAGATTACAATATTTTCAGAAGCTCATTACATTTGTTGGAGACTTGCAGTCATCTTTGCAGGCTTTACTCATAAACTAAACAGAATGCCAATCTATCACGTGTGTGGTCCATAACCTGTGCAGTAATCCTTTAAGCAATTTATCTTGAGCTTGTTTCTTGTTTGCTATTCATTTTTTTTACTTTGATCATGTTTTCCCTATGAACAAGTAGATGTTGTCAGGCAGCAGGTCTTTTTGGGATAAGAAACATTTTTACAATTGGGATATCACAGAGATTGCTACTTTCAACATGTTACTTGGTACTTTTATAAAGCTGAATATAAATTATAATTAGAACTGCAGTGCAAGGATAAGTGATTGAGTTGAGTGCTGCTTGTTTTTTACACTTGATTTTGACTGGCATTCCAGTAATGTATTTAAAAAAAGTAATTTATTTTTTCATGCCTCACAACCTTTTTGTTTCCATCTAGATATTAAGTAAGCTATCATGTAGCCAATGCATTCAAATATTTTTTTTCTTCTACACTTCATTTTGTCTTGATTGGACTCTCATAATGATGGTTTGGCACCTAGGGCAGTGTATCTAATTAAAGTCCCAGTTCTTGTGGTTTTGAGCATAGCTACGCCCTGTTTTAGTTGGCCACACCCCTTTGCCTTGCCCCCATCCATTCAGTTGTCTCCTGCAGCCCCCCTTTGATTTGAAGTCACCAGCCACCACTGCTTATTGGAACTTATCTGGTGAAGGGTGATTGGTCTAAGGCTTGGAGAAAGCACCCTCATTGATTCTTTTGAGTTTTTTTAACATTTTGTAAGCCTTTAGCTTCTGGTATTTAAGCCCAGTGTTTGAGTGGGTTTCTGCTTGTTTGCATGTTGTGCAGCATAGTGCACTACTGTGCAATTGTGCACCATAGCTGGACAGATAATTTCAACAATTTTCCCTTAGATACAACTGTATTACATTAGTGTAGTCCTCATATTTAGTACATATTTGGTCTAAGAAGTAAGGCTAGTGAGCTGTGACCTATTAAACCACCAGCCAAAAACCCCATCAGAAGTACTCATCTACAGAGCACCTCCTAGAGCAGTCCTGAAAGCACCCCTTTTGTGATAACAGTTCTTCACACCTAGCATTATGGAGAGCTGGACTACCCTTGTTTCTCCTGCCAGCCTTGTTGACTTGGGTCTCCAGAGGCAGTGTAGCAACTGCCTCATGTACACTGACAACCCTATACTAATAATTCAGTGTAATACAGAGTGCAAGAGATGTATCTACACCAAGAATCTTGAATCCCTACTCTGTTGCACTCAAAATAATGACACTGAAGAGGTTGTCAACTCACCCACCACTACCCATGCACATAGTGCCACTACTCATACACATAGTGTGCATCCAACACATAAATCAATATACACGGAAGTTATCTCAAAAAAACTTGCTGGAACACTAGAAACCTCGAAACAAAAGACTGCTACAATCAGCACAGCCCTACATAGTGTACCAAATATTGTGTTTTATCACACCCATTACATGGGATCCACTATTAGAATATATAGGAGTACAGGACTTCTCACAGTGGGTACAATGAGCACCCAAGACACATAGCAACACCAGTGTCTCACTCATCAAGGGCTTAAGGCATAACACTCAAAAAATACCTTTTCTTGTCACTGGAGACTCATTAGTGAGACACATGGATGTCCCTCTCACTAGGTTAGATAATAAGAAAGTCACGGTCAGCTGCCTGTCTCATGTCAGGATTTGTCAGATCACACATATGCTCAGGTCTCTCAGCAACAAGTACCATTATGACTCTGTCATAGCTCATGTTGGAGTGAATGGCTCGAGAGGTACCTCACTGGACTATATGAAGAAAGACATAATTGAGCTCTCTGAGTATGTTTCCTAGGCAGGTATGGCCCTAGTCTTGAGCAGCATATTATCCTCACCTAGAATGATGCCACAGTATAAACAAAAAATTATCAATTTCAATAATTGGCTTAGTTTTTGGTGTCATTCAAAGGGGATCCTGTTTCTGTCAGCCTAGGATGACATGGTTGACAAACCTTGCTGCTTTGCCAGAGATAGTTTGTACCTGGCACCACTAGGCTTTCTGCTGCCGGCAAAGGCTCTTGCCTCCCCATAGTGCCTTTTTTTAGGCAAGGTCTCAAAAACAAAATTGCCAAAGCGAAAATTGCCAACCATAACAAAATAAGGGTTATACTGCTAAATTCTAGGAGCTTAAACCAAGAACTGCATACCCTGGAAGCACCTCTATCACACTGGAGGATATATATGTCTATGCAGTCACAGAAACCTGGTTCAAGACCTTACACAGTACCTCAGCCTTGCAAGGCTACAATGCCTTCCACACCTTCAGACCACATAATGAACATGTGAGAACCAAAGGAGATGGTGCTTCTATCTATAGTAGAGATAAATTCACATCCTGACTAGTTAGACTGGACAACTCCATGGAGTTACTCCACATTCAGATTACCGTGTATAAGACCCACATTCAAGACATAGCTAGTTACAGATCCCCCTCCATGGATCATGAGGTGCATGAGGCCTACTTGACCAAACTGGTGTCAATCCAAATATTGACAAACACTCTGGTCATGGGGGATTTCAATTATCTCACCATCAACTAGGAAACCTACTGTAGCCCAAACTCACTAGCGCAAAAGTTCCTTGACTTTGTTAACTCAAATGTCCTGGAACAAATTGTTCAAACCCCAACAAGAGGAACAAGCATACTAGATCTAGTTCTCACTAACATAACAAACAGATACACCACTGCAATTGTCGAACCTTCATTAGTTAAATCTGACCACAAATTAGTCACCTTTGAACTGGCACTAACACCAGAACACACAAAGGGTGAAGTCAGACTAAAAAACTTCACCAAAGCAAACTATACCCTCCTAGGGGAAGGTATAAATGCATTCCAAGCTCCACCCCCAGCTGAAAGTGGCAACTACACTAAAACATACACTAAAGCCCTGTACAATCATTTGTATAAGCGTATAGACTTGGCTGTTCCAGAGAGAGAATCAAAGCCAAAGTCCCAAGTAAAAAAGCCACCCTGGTGGACATCCACCATTAACAAACTTTGCAACAAGAGCAAAAAAGTTGCTAAGAAAACTAAGGTGAGGCCCCAACAATGGAAAAGCACCTCAACCTTAGTCTCAACAGGCAAGTAAGACAACATGTCAAATACTCTAAGGGTAATTTTGAGAAAAACTTAACAATCACAGCCAAGGATAACCATAAAGCCTTTTACAGCTACGTACATAGTCTAAAAGGTAGAACTCAAGCATGTGTCGAACTAGTAACTAATGGTATCACACACACTAATCCTGCGGAGATAGCAAACCTGCTAGTGGACAGATATGATGAAAATTTCACTCTCTTATCCTCTCCAAGCATATCACAAAACTTGCCCCCAACTTCCTCCCTCCCTACATATCCAAAGAGCAGGTCATTAAACCTTGCCTAAGGCACAAAACACAACCTCTATGGAACCAGATGGCATCCCAGGCTATCTTCTAATCAAACTAAAACATGATCTAGCATCACCATTAAGTATCCTATTCAATCACAGCTTACCACAGGCTTTGTTCATACAGAATGGAGAACAGCAACTCTTATTCCCTTTCACAAAGGTAGCTTAGCAACAGACCCAGGTAATTATAGACCTATAAATCTGACCAGCTCATCTATAAAGCCATGAAATGTATCATAATGGACCTCATAATTAAAGGGATAGGTGACCTCCAAACCCTGGATCTGACCCAATTCAGTTTCATCAAGAGCATATCCTACCTGTTAAACCTGGTGGATTTCTTCAAAAATGTCACCAGGGCCATTGATGAGGGCAAATCTGTGTATATAGCATACCTCGACTTGGCAAAGACCTTTGACACAATCCCACATTCAGGCATTACTGATAAACTTGGCAAATTGAATGTAAACCCCTTTTTTGTAAGATGGGTTACCAAATGGCTCACAAACTGGTCACACACTATCAAAGTGGGTGACTCCACATCAACCAGCAGACTTGTCACCAGAGGGGTGCCATATGGATTAGTGCTGGGCACCCTACTGTTTGGCATATACTTCTCAGAAGTTCAGACCAAAACTAAGGGGATGTGGATGATCAGTTTTGCAGATGACTGCAAACTGAGTGCAATTACTGACTCCCCAAATGATGTCAGTATACTTCAGGAATTCTTATGCAGACCAATGACTGGTGTCTTAGTCACAGTCTCAAACTGAATGCAAAGAAATGCATTATCTTTCCCTTCAGTAAAAACAATGTCCCTTCACACTATCACATTAACAACAATACTCCATGCACCTACGAAGTGGTAAGAGATCTGGGATCACAAGTAGACTTTGACCTTAACTTTGACCACCATTTGTCTACTGTAGTAAGGAAGACTTTTTACATAGTACACTTGATTACCAAAAGCATCACCTCTAGAGCAAAGGAAGTTATAACCCTTCTATACTTGTCACTAATCAGGTCCATATTTTAGTATAATGCCCCTTTCGGCATGTACCATTCAAAGCACCTGCAGCGATTGGAGAGACTTCAGAGGTTTCTACCTAAGAAGATCAAGGGACTCCAGCATGTGCCTTATACAGACCAACTAAAGTCCCGGTCACTATACTCAGTATCATATAGACTTCTCAGGAGATACTTATGCCTGGCTTACAGAGTAATCTCCGACCTAAACCTAATGAATTTACTGCACATCTGTAAATCAAATGAGACTAGAGATACCCATTCCAGGGACCTAAATATAGCCTGCAACTTGAATAGGACATGCTGGAGGGACAGATTTGTCTCCCAGTGACTGCCGCCATCTTTGGAATAGGCTGCCAATTCATGTGAAGCAGAGCACTTTTATGACACTGGTCAAAAGAAACCTGGATGAGTGGATGGGGCCCCATAAATTCTTACTGGGGATAGTGCCCACAACTGTTCTGGACATGGGCAGCCATTACTAAATGCAATCCTGGGAATTAACTAGAGTATCTATGGTATTACATTAGAATGAAATGACTAGGCTTGAAATGACCTCTGGGTCCATAGTCTAGTCACCTCCTATGATCATATGATCCTATGAACTGAGTCATCATAAAGGGCAAATTACTGTTCCTGAGATAACAGGAAAAAAAGAACAACTAAATATATTCCAGGGTGATTCTTAACCCTTGCTCTTTAAGCAAAAAAAATTTTAATTCACATACTAGACTACGACTACAGCCCGATGTCTAGAAAACAAACTTGTCAAAATTACATCTCATCTACTTTTGCAGGTGATTTAAAACTAAAACCTGTATCAGAAAAGCAGTAGAAAGCACAATTGCAATTAGTTATAACTTTTTCCGAAGATATAAGAATGAGCTTTGGATTTGATAAATGTGTGAAAGTGGTGTATACAGCAGGAAACCTGAAGCATCAAGAACATAACATGGTAGAGGAATGTGATATAAAAGAAGCTGAACAAGTGGGAGTGTATAAATATCTAGAAAAACATAAATGGTCAGTAATAAAGGATGATCAAATCAGAACAAAGCTTAGTAAGGAACATTTTAGAAGATTAAAATCAATACTGAAAACTCTCTCGACATGCAGGAATAACATTCAAGCTATAAAACAACCTGGTCATCTTTTCTTATTTACAGCTTGGGCATGTCTGACTGATCCCAAAAAGTATTGGATCAGACATGAATTTAGCAAAACTGCTTTGTGATTATCAAATGATATATATAAAAAACAGTTATTAACACTATTATATGTACTCCTTTGTCTGACTGAGGTATGAGCTTCCTTGAAATTTTCTATATGTGTAGGTTTGCAAACATAGAACTGCATTCCTATTTGCTGATATCATCAGATCCAAATGCAGTGATCCGTGAGAGGTGTAAGTATCTGCATGATATGCAGACAGCATGCTCACCAAAATACATGGTCTGTAAGCAACACATATTACCAACCACATTTCTGCACTAATATACCAAACCAGCATATGCTGAGGTTGTCAAAAAGTCACTTCACAAGCGTTCTAGAATAAAGAAAACAAAGCCTCAGTCAACATTTACAGTCTTGATACCACCGCACTCACCCATTGCATACCTCTCAACTGTACCGATTTTTGCAAACTGTCTAGATTTTTGCCTCACATTTTTGGTCAGTTTATCATAAAATTGTGGTTTTCTTGCAAATTCTTGGCAAATCATTGAGGGTTGAAGTTGGGAAATAAAGACAGACATCTGAGTTTCAGACTTCATACCCTTCAGAAAATTCATCCTAATGCAATATCTGTTATTCTATTCACTTTTTAAGTTTATAAGAGCAATGTTCAAAAAGTGTCCCTATTTTTGGGCCTTTGCCCCCCATTATTTATGGATTTGTTCAGATTTCTTGCTCTAGAAGGTTGAGAGGTATGCATCTATAGTGGGAAGTCATCAGAATGCAGACTCTAAATCATCTACTACTACTAAAACCAGCATAATGTCCTAGTAATTCATGACACCATTATTCACACTGACTCTTTGCTTATAAGGCTGGACAAGGACAGGGTGACAGTTGATTGTCTCGCCAGTACCAGAATCCATGAGGTCACAAGAGTCTTCAGTCCCTTACACCAGGCAAATATGAATATGAACTTTTGGTAGCACAAGCCACCTTCTCGTTTAAGAGTTCAACTTTGAATTACATATAGGGTATGCCTTGAAATATGGAAAACTGCTGCCATGATGCTTCATGACAGGGGCCTTATCCTAGAATCTGGGAACAACATATTTATCAGTCTAATCTGCACAGCCATAGAGTGCATTATGTATGACTTCATAAACAGTGATTCCAAAAATATCATACACTTCAAGACTTGGTTTTGTCAGAAAAGATAATGTCTACTTAATAGGTTAATTGGTTCATAGGTATGTACTAGGCTAACAACCACAAGGGCATTTTTAAGCCTAGCCATGCATCCCAAATTCCTAATAAGTTTTGGTACTCCTGATAAGTGTAAGCAGGGGCTTGGGAGTTAAAAAATTAAACAAGATAATAAACTCTATTTAGAGGGTCACAGAAGCAGGAAGTTGTGGTCCATACAGCCTATCTGGATATGACAAATGTGTTTGATACCATTTCCCATTCTAATATTGCAAATAGCCTAAGAGACCTACAGGAAAAGCTCTACATGGTAATGCGGATAGCAAACTGGCTAAAAGATAGAACTCACATAAATTAAGTAGAAGATGCCTCTTTAGAAGACAAGAAAATAACTAGCAGTGTGCCTCAGGCATTGGTGAAGGGGCCTCTCCTATTTGGAATATACTTATCTGACATCCAAACAGTAAATCAAGATATGTCACTAACAAAATTTGCTAATGACTACAAGCAGGGTGCTATTGTCTGATCACTCTTTGACATTGTGAAACTACAGCAGGAATTAATCCTCAGTAACTAATGGTGTATTGAAAAGGGTCTATATTATGATATCACATGCTCAGAAGAGCGAACAACATATAATCGACCCCATGTAAGTGAAAGCTTACAACAGCGAAACTTCAGAACAGCGATTTTTTCCAAGGAAATAAATTGCTGAAAATGCTATTAAGAAAAACAAACAAACTGTAAAACATTACTTAATGTGGCACCCCACACCTTACTTAAATATACCAACTCGAGATCAGACTACAGTGCCAAAAAGGCAAAGTAGCGAAAGCAACTAAACAAATTCTTTCCCAGGGAAAGAATCCACTGAAAAACCACTTAGCTATTTTGCCTTTTTACTTTACAGTTCGACAAAAACCTACCAATCATAAAAAAAAAAAGGTAAAGCTGATTTTAAAAAGGAATTTTTACTGAAAATTAAAAAGCTATTGATCAATTTTTTGGGATCTCCATTAAGCTAACCAGCCATGAATTTTGGTAGTAAGGGGAAACTACAACATACAGGTAGCTGACTAGGAATTACTGAAAATAAAGAAGTATTGATCAAATGGGATCATCCATTAACTAACAGCCATGAATGTAGAAGGAACAAAACCAGATATTGAAGTTGAAGCAAAAAGGACAAAAGCTGCATCAGTCAATGAAATTGCTACACCTAGTCATTCTAGTGTCCTGTGTACTGAGAGCCATACATTTATAAAATACTGGGATATACAAGCAGAAGCTAGAGCAATGTGGTATAAAGATGTCCAAAGAGTTTTGGTAGTATTAGAAACCTTAAGATGTGGAGAAAAAATAAACTCCTAATAACATTACTTTGCTTAATAACTCTGTGGTAGTCAGACACTGATGTACTGATTGGAATTTATACCATCATTTGTGAAGGGAAATGGGGCCACTGTTTCTGTTGATATGGGGACTTTTACAGAAGGACTAATGCAAACATAGGAAATTAAACACAGGTGGAAAGTTTTACTTCACTGTGTTGTCCAAGAACACTCTGCCAACAAACAATGCTGACACTTGGTGAATTTTTATCATCATTTATGACTAGAAATTAGGAGCTTGTGTTGAGATGTGGAGAATCTAACAGGGGAAATACTACTACAACAGCTACTACTATTACTGCTGCAACTACTGCTGCTACTACTACTACCATTACTACTACTAATGTTACTACTGCTGCTAGTACTACTGCCATTACTACTACTACTACCATTACTACTATTAATATTACTACTGCTGCTAGTACTACTGCCATTACTACTACTACTACCATTAATTACTACTACTGCTACTACTACTACCATTACTACTACTAATGTTACTACTGCTGCTAGTACTACTGCCATTACTACTACTACTACTACTACCATTAATTACTACTACTGCTACTACTACTATCCATTACTACTACTACTGCTACTACTGCTGCTAATACTACTACCATTACTACTACTAATACCATTACTGCTACTAGTGCTACTACTACTTTTATCATTACAACTACTGCTACTACTAGTACTGTTACTACACCTACACTACCACCGTTACTACTGCTACTACTACTACTACTACTGCTATTAATAGTATAGCTTCACTAAAGCAGACTTGGATTGCTGTAGTTAAAAGTGATATTCAGCCCTTGGAGATTTATTTGAGTTTAAAACTGTGATCCCAGTGATAAAGGAATTTTTCTCAAAGCAAACAGCATTATTTTAGCAGGGAGAATTTTCACAGTCAGACATTGCTATTACTGAGTGACAGTGTTTTTTAAGTTTAGAGGTATTTTAGCTGTTTTAGCAATTTTTCTCTTTTGAGAAAAGTGGAATTTGCAGTGCTCTTAGCTATTATTTGCTAGAAGTAAGGCAGTGAATGAACATTGTGAGTTTCTATTGGTTGTTACTAGCCAGTTGCTATTACTGTTACTGTCTCTGCTGTTTATCCCTTCTATTGCCACTGTCACAGCATTTGGCATTCTTAGTGTAAAAACTGCTTAACACTCACATACAGTAAACTACTACTTGCCCTGCAAGATATGATCCGTGAGAGGTGTAAGTATCTGCATGATATGCAGACAGCATGCTCACCAAAATACATGGTCTGTAAGCAACACATATTACCAACCACATTTCTGCACTAATATACCAAACCAGCATATGCTGAGGTTGTCAAAAAGTCACTTCACAAGCGTTTTAGAATAAAGAAAACAAAGCCTCAGCCAACATTTACAGTCATGATACCACCGCACTCACCCATTGCATACCTCTCAACTGTACCGATTTTTGCAGACTGTCTAGATTTTTGCCTCACATTTTTGGTCAGTTTATCATAAAATTGTGGTTTTCTTGCAAATTCTTGGCAAATCATTGAGGGCTAAAGTTGGGAAATAAAGGCAGACATCTGAGTTTCAGACTTCATACCCTTCAGAAAATTCAGCCTAATGCAATATCTGTTATTCTATTCACTTTTTAAGTTTATAAGAGCAATGTTCAAAAAGTGTCCCTATTTTTGGGCCTTTGCCCCCCATTATTTATGGATTTGTTCAGATTTCTTGCTCTAGAAGGTTGAGCGGTATGCATCTATAGTGGGAAGTCATCAGACTGCAGACTCTAAATCATCTACTACTACTTTAAACCAGCATAATGTCCTAGTAATTAATGACACCATTATTCACACTGACTCCTTGCTTATAAGGCTGGACAAGGACAGGGTGACAGTTGATTGTCTCGCCAGTACCAGAATCCATGAGGTCACAAGAGTCTTCAGTCCCTTACACCAGGCAAATATGAATATGAACTTTTGGTAGCACAAGCCACCTTCTCGTTTAAGAGTTCAACTTTGAATTACATACAGGGTATGCCTTGAAATATGGAGAACTGCTGCCATGATGCTTCATGACAGGGGCCTTATCCTAGAATCTGGGAACAACATATTTATCAGTCTAATCTGCACAGCCATAGAGTGCATTATGTATGACTTCATAAACAGTGATTCCAAAAATATCATACACTTCAAGACTTGGTTTTGTCAGAAAAGATAATGTCTACTTAATAGGTTAATTGGTTCATAGGTATGTACTAGGCTAACAACCACAAGGGCATTTTTAAGCCTAGCCATGCATCCCAAATTCCTAATAAGTTTTGGTACTCCTGATAAGTGTAAGCAGGGGCTTGGGAGTTAAAAAATTAAACAAGATAATAAACTCTATTTAAAGGGTCACAGAAGCAGGAAGTTGTGGTCCATACAGCCTATCTGGATATGACAAATGTGTTTGATACCATTTCCCATTCTAATATTGCAAATAGCCTAAGAGACCTACAGGAAAAGCTCTACATGGTAATGCGGACAGCAAACTGGCTAAAAGATAGAACACACATAAATTAAGTAGAAGATGCCTCTTTAGAAGACAAGAAAATAACTAGCAGTGTGCCTCAGGCATTGGTGAAGGGACCTCTCCTATTTGGAATATACTTTTCTGACATCCAAACAGTAAATCAAGATATGTCACTAACAAAATTTGCTAATGACTACAAGCAGGGTGCTATTGTCTGATCACTCTTTGACATTGTGAAACTACAGCAGGAATTAATCCTCAGTAACTAATGGTGTATTGAAAAGGGTCTATATTATGATATCACATGCTCAGAAGAGCGAACGATATATAATCGACCCCATGTAAGTGAAAGCTTACAACAGCGAAACTTCAGAACAGCGATTTTTTTCCAAGGGAAATAAATTGCTGAAAATCGCTGTTAAGAAAAAACAAACAAACTGTAAAACATTACTTAATGTGGCACCCCCCCACACACCCCCTTACTTAAATATACCAACTCCGAGATCAGACTACAGTGCCAAAAAGGCAAAGTAGCGAAAGCAACCAAACAAATTCTTTCCCAGGGAAAGAATCCACTGAAAAGCCACTTCGCTATTTTGCCTTTTCGCACTTTACAGTTCGACAAAGACACATTCGACAACCTGCATCTATGACAGCATAATAGGGAGTCATTGGAAAGGGGCTAGACATTAATGCAAAAAAATGAAAAGCATGACAAAAAAATGTCTTTTTCAGTTTGTACCACAGCTTATATTCCACTCTAAACTGACACAGTAATCAGAGATCTTGGCACCTGGGATAGCAACTCAACCTCTTCTGAGTACTATGTAACATTATTCAAGAAATCTTTCTATTAAGCACAATTGATATTTAAAGCATTTCATCCAGGGTGAAAAAAGTTATTGTCCCACTGTACTCTACACTAATTATCCAGATTGAGGAATACAATATCTCCACTGATATTTATTTGTCCAGACACATTGCACAGCTAGAAGGGCCCCAGCATTCCTAACCAAGAAGATCACTGGTCTAAAAGTCTTGGGCTACTAAGACAGGGACTTGAAGTTCTATCATTATACTATGTCTCTTACAGACTCTAATGTGGAGGTCTATGTCTTGCATTCCATTTCATCAAGGAACAAACTCTGCTTGATCTCTTACATTTCCATAAGAAAAACAGCTCCAGTAACACTAGATCCAAGGATCTGAATCTCCACCAGCATATAAACAAAGTACATTGGAGGGACAGATTTATTACACAATGTTTACCTCATCTCTGGAATAAACTCCATTTAAACAGTTCAAAGTTTCAAAACTTTGATCTTATGGTCTTGACCATAAGAAATTCGAAGTTTTTTCACTTCAAGCTTTAAAAGTAGACCCTTATAGCTTTATTTGTGATTAGAAAAAGGAGCTTGTTTTCATACAAAGCAGTAGTCTCAAAATTCAAAATTTCCAGATAAGGATGAGTTCACTGAGCCAAGGTCCAAACTGATGGAGCCCTTCCCTCTCCACACAGATACACACACACACACACACACACACACACACACACACACACACACACACACACACACACACACACACACGAAAGAGAAACAATTCTGAAAAAATGAAATTTAGCCAAGACTTTAGTAACATAAAATAATTGCAGAAATACACAAACACAGATTTGCACATGCAGGAAACACACACCCTGGGATTCAATAAGCTGTTTTTTCCTTGCAGGAATAGTGTAGCAGCTCCTGCATGGAATATGGCCAACGAGCTATCCAGTAAACAAGGCTGGGAGTGTGCACGAGCCTGCTAGCACTATTCTTGCATGGACACCACTGAATTATGGTAATTACCTCATTTGCTGGTGAAAGCCATGCATATGAGTTGAATTAGCAATTCAATAAGCAGGCAGGCATCAGTGCAAGAACAGTGTGAGGTGCAGAAATGTATTTGGTTACTAACCGAGTACATTTCTGCAAAAATAAAAATGGAGGCATGACAGCTCAAAGTAAAGCATGTATTATAATCATTAGGCATGCCAATGGCCAAAAATATGGCCATTGGCATGGAAAAGAGTTGCTACATTATAAAAATCAAAGTTTATTTTTTGGCTAATTTTAGTACGTTTAAGCATAGGGCAGCAACGTGCAAAAGGGATTGTGCTGAAAATAAAAAAAATGTGAAAAGACAATTTTAAGTGAAATACGCATTTTGCCATTATAGTCTATGGCATGCAGAATCAAAACAATAACAGGTAACACTGGTTGCTAAGGAGGAAGGCTGTGGTGTAGTGGTGTAACCAGGGACTAAGGCAGTGAGGTATGCAAATGGGCAAATTTTACTGAATCACTAAATGGGAGACCATTCTTTGTGTCATGCTTGGTGTAAGTACATTGGAGCTCCACAGCTCCCATTTGAGCTTAGATTAGCACAGCTAAGCAAGGGTGTGTGTCCAAGGCTGTATTGACTTATTAAATGAAATGAAGAGTGTGTTCGTGTCCAGGGGAGGGCCATTTCTACTGCAAAGTGTTTACGTTAGCTAAATGGGTGCACACTGAGTCTAAAACAAAACAAAAAAAAAACGGAAATAGCAGGACTGTTTACATTTGGGCACCGGGTTTGTGTGGCGCACCTCGGGGCATAAAAGGGGTAGAAATGGGAAGGGAAAAAAAAAAAGGAAATAGCAGAATAAAATCAATCAAGTACAAGTAAAATAGCAAGCTGGTTGAATGTATTATAGCCAGGCAATCATATAGGCAGCATCTGCAGCACAACAGTATAAACTGTGCAAACACCTTTCAGTCTGTTTTTTCCTATGAATTCTGCACCATTGGTATACACACTCAGGAGAATTTTAACTGACAAAATGTTAGGGGCTGCTGTCGGTTTGATATGCGCTAGAGGCTGAGGGCAGGGAGGAGGCTAATGTTGGCAACCGCCCCAGACTGAGGAAGAGGAGAAGAGTGTTCAGACCCAGGGTAACCTACCAGGGGCTACATGATTTGGAGATAGTAGAGCACTACAGGGTGGACAGGGACATACTTCAGCAACTCATCAAGCTGTGCCAGCCTCACCTCAGACCCTGAGCCAACAGAGGGGAACCCATCCCAGTGTATACCAAGGTATGTGTAACCCTATGAATACCAGCTACAGGTACTTTCCAAAGACCTACTGGGGACATCATGGGGGTCTCACAGGCATCTGCATCCAGGGTATTCCACCATTTCCTGGATGCCATGCTATCACATTCTGGTAAGCACATTTACTTTCCAAGCACCCGTGAGGAGTGGGCCAGCAATATGCGCCTCTTCCACCATGTAGCAGACTACCCAGAGGTACTGGGTGCCATAGACTGCATGCACATCCACATCAAAGCACCACCCAGTGAACAGGGTAGGGTCTACATAAACCACAAGGGCTTCCACTCCATCAACTGCCAGGTCTTGTGCAATGCCCAGGGCATTATCATGAATGTATGTGCTGGCAGCCCTGTAAGCTATCACAACTCCCACATCTGGCATTCCTCATAGGTGTATCAGGGATTTGTCAGGGGGGACATCCTGTATGGCCATCTGGTGGGCGATGCTGGCTATGCACTGGAGCCGTGGATGATGACACCCATCAAAAATGCACACCCACCTACTCAAGAACACCATAATGAGGCGCACACAAAAAAATAGGATCATTATAGAGCGTGTGTTTGGGATTCTCAAGTCAAGGTTCTGCTGCCTTGACATATCTGGAGAAGCCTTGCAGTACTCTCCAGCCACATGTGCACATATGTTCATAGTATGTGCCATGTTACACAATATGATCCTGCAGAAACTGCTGCAGCAGGAACAGTACAGGGAAGGGCCACACAGCCACCCACCATTGCCAAGGTCCCCACAGGCACAGAGGGACTCGGAGCAGGAACCCTCTGAGCCAGTTCCTGTAGGCAGATGGAGGCATGCTCAGTATGTCCTGGCCTTGGCAAAGAGACAACACATAGCACACATGCTGACACTGTAGGCACCTAGGGACTGACACCTCTCTCTGACTTGCACAAACAGTAAAATGGATGACACACGCATCACACTAGCTGTAACTTACCATGTATAGGCAGTGTACTGCATGCATCCAACATAGGCAGCCCTCAAGCACCATCCACACAACTGCCGCAGGTACAAGGTAAGTCAGTCTTCTTAACAATAAATGATTGTATTAGTATGTGCTGCATGCATGCAAGGGAATGGGGTGGCCTACTGGGATAGCAGCAGACAACTGACAGCTATGTGGGACACCAGGAAATGTTTGCCCAGTACTGGCCTCCCCACACTATGCAGTAGTACCCAAGGTGACAAATCCCAGTGCAGTATATGTGGGGACGCCAACTAACTGGGGGGTCATAGGTCACAGGCCTGGATGTCAGTGTGGGGATCCCATACTCACCCCTCAGCCTCACCCAGCAAGTCAGCTGTAGAAAACCATAAAGAAATGTCTGGCAAAGGCCCACAAATGGTGACAATGATGAAATATCCCCCTACAGACTTACACAGTGATAGCACAGCAGGTCTTGCAGTTGCAGTAAGGCTCTGAATGGTAAGAAGTCTGAAACACAAATGTATGCCATTACAATCTGACCTGTGGTCTTTAACAATATGCCTCTAGTCCCCAAGACAGGGCACAATAGTATGCTAAATGGAACCAAAATGTAAAGCAAATATCAGCGCAGACTTTGCAAATGTGTACAGCTGGCAGGTGTGCCCTCCCCATACTCCCACAGAAATGCAATAACATGTATGTTTGCAGGGAAATAGGAGCAGAGCACACATTGCCAGGTATGTCCCAATACACATGATAACCTGTTGCATGTCCACAATATGCAGGGGTCAATGAGCTATGTATATGTGTGGTTAATACTGTCAGGATTTGGCCAGCAGTTACTCCCGGCTGTTGTGTTGTAGTGGCCTAGGTACAGTGCTGTCTTTGACAGAGCCATTTTCAGAGAACTGCAGTGCCAACTATTATGCATGTCAGCTACACCTATGGTAGGAGATGTACACACTGTCCAGATGTCAATATCTGTTCATGCAGGAAAGCTGTACAGGTCAAGGACAGGGGGCCACACATATGGACAATACACAGTTTGGGGTAACCTACACAGTGCCTACCATACCTCTCAACTGTACAGACCTATTGCAGAATGTCCAGAGGTTTGCATCATAATTGTGGTCTGTATAACATGAAACAGTGGTTGCCTGGGAATTCATTGGAAAATCACGCAAGACAAAGGTCAGAAAATAATGACAGACTGTAGTGTCAGACTGCATACCCATAGAAGCTTGCAAGGTAATGCAAAACCTGTTATTGAATCACCTTTCTAGGTTTGTAAGGCCACTACTTAAAAATGGTCCCTATGTTTAGGCCTCCGTCCCCAATCACTTATGGCATTGTCCAGATGTCTGGCTCTCAGAAGTTGAGATGTATGTTGCCTAGTAGGACAGCAGGTACCTGAAGGTCAGTGTACTGCCAGTGTATAAAAGTCTGCCACCTTTCTGTGTCAGCACTGACAACATGTCAGTGGCCAACAGCCATACCCCTGGAATGACACAGGTTGTCACAGAAGGAGCACAAGTATGCCTTGTATATCTGTTCTGCTTGTTCTAACATTTAATTTGCCTGACAACGTTTTGCCAAACAAGAAAGGGTCATGTCAAAACAGCAATGGCAGACAGTGGGGAAGCAAACATCAAACCCATAAGAGCAAACAAGCAATTACCAAACTGGTCTACCAACTATCTGTGTTTGGCAGAACACGTTTAACACCCTGTCCCCATGTGTGGGCCTTTGTCTGACTGTCATATTATGGCCTGTGCAGATGTGAGTCTGTGACGGTAAGACAGCTAGGCCCACATGTAGCCTCATAATAACATATAGCACAGCAAATGGTGTGGTGCAATGATGTACAACCTGCTAAATAGGTACACTTAGAGGTGTGAAGTCCAAAACTCTCTGTGCGATGTAACAGCATGCACCCCACCCACATCAGAATTACAAATACATAGCAGCCACTGTGGCCAAAGTCTGTGACTGGACTAGAGAAGGACAAAGAGATACACATAAGGAGTTGGGGAACAACTGGCCAGACAAATGGAGAATGTGCACACCAGAGCTGATTGTGCAGTAACATAGGTACCATGCAGTGTAAGGGGTCAGTAAACATCACCTGCAAATACACAACACACACCCATGTAAGTGGAGATCCACAACAAAACAAAACCCAAACAATGGACATCTCAGAGGCAAAATCACATGAGAACCCAACAAGCCTTCACAACACAGACCATGTAGACTCCAAACACAAGGGTCTTGCAAACACTGAAGCCTTACCCCAATCCCCAAAGACCTACCCTACACAGATAGGCTAACAGCACTGTCTCTCTACCCCATTCCATACAGACTCTGCTGAGGTGACCCCTGTTTGGCATACAAAGCAATCCAGACCCTGCCTTGATGGGACTGTTGCACATCTGGAACTCAAGACCCACTCCATCAATCTGTAGGTGCAGCATCAACCTGGGCTGTGATCTCAGTACGGCTTGTTGGTGTGACAGATACATGTACCACACACTCCCCATCTGTGGGATTCACTCCCTGTTAACAGGAAGCCAAATGCCTCAATACTCCTAGTGATGTGCTCCCTGTATAAGTGCACAGGAAACACAGAAGACAGTCCTGTGATCCCACCTGTGTCCCTGCTTGACAGGGGCTCTGTGTGCTGACATGTCTTAACATGGGCTACACTCTCATCTGTGTGGGTTATAAGGACTTTGGGGCCAGTACCCTACTAATGTCATAGCAAATCACCAACCTATACACAACTGTCTGTCAGTGGTTCACCACATTACTCTGTACTGCTCTGCCACTGACATACCTGGAAGTTGCAGTGCTATGTGGAATATACTACACATATAATGGATATGTCTGCACAGTAGAATGCCCTCTGTACTCATACCCATACCTCCCAACCTCTGACAGCAAGACATCTGGACAAGGTCATAAATAAAAGTGGGACAAAGGCACAATGATAGGCATGTGCTGTAAATATTGCCCTTACATACTGAGAAAGTTGGTAGGATAAAGGGTTTTACATTAGTGGGGATTGTCTGAAGATTATGTAGTCTGAAACAGTAATGTCTGTCATTATTTTGTAACATAAGTATTCAATTATATGCAACTAACTTGCCATAAAAAAAAACAGTTTATGTAGACTGGATGAAACTTCTAGGTAAACACCTGGACAATCTGCCAAAAAATATACAGTTGAGAGATACGGCCACATCAGGATATAACTTCTCAGGTAAGAAAGATACCACTCAAGCAGGAAATCCCCAGCCAGTATATCACCAAGTTGCTGGACTGTTTACACAGTGTCATCTGTCAACTGGCTGTAGCCACACCTGCCAACTTGCCTTGTTGGGCAAGAATGTATATAGCCAGGCTCATAATATTGGTCTGTGCATCATACATCTTGTATTCCTCTGGTAAAGCACTGTGATGATCTGAGGATGTCTGTCACTAGGTAATGACACAATACATTGCAGTGTCAGACTACAGATATATCAGAAAATGTCTGCTAAACAAACCCAGTACCCCTAGGAACATCCTGATTACTTCTGAGAGGTATGGCTGTAGCACACAAAACCCTGGACCGGAGTACACCTATCTCTGGAATGGAGTCCCACACTCACTATAGAAGGTCACACTGGGCACGCCCTTACACTTAGATAATCACAGGCCATGTTGGAATCCACATCAGACTATATGACTGTATTGTGTATATATCTCTTTGCATACAGACAGCTATGTACACCTTAACTGTCCCTGCACACACCCATCAGACAGGATTACCCTCAGCTAGCTGTAGGTGACCCATATTTGATATATCTGCATCTGTTGCATGTGATACACAGACATATATATGGGCAACAGATAAGTCAAGCATACACACACACATAGATATGGGGAAGTGAAAGACAAACAGTGATAGAGAGAGAGAGAGAGAGAGAGAGAGAGACAGGGGGACACACACAGAGTGAGTCACACACACAGATACCCTGAATGGCATAGAGTGATGTCCTGCTGCGGACA
Source organism: Protopterus annectens (assembly GCF_019279795.1). Classification (NCBI taxonomy): domain Eukaryota; kingdom Metazoa; phylum Chordata; order Ceratodontiformes; family Protopteridae; genus Protopterus; species Protopterus annectens. The sequence continues at coordinate 955,216,365 of NC_056735.1, read as the reverse complement.
GTGGCATACTGGTTGTAACCAGTCACACATGCTAGCATGAAGATGAGCCTCATTGTGTAATAGTACTGAGGTAGGGGTTATAATATCACATCACCTGCCTGTATGTGTGTATGTTTCTGTAGGTCTAAGTATTAGGAGGCTGTTCCCACTCAATACACTTCTCATTGCCCTACTTCACAAGATCTGCTGCTGTCATTCACCTTAGAAGTACCATTGGACACCTATCATCCCTATTAGCTCTGTAGCACATGTGATAACTGCGTAACACTATAGTACAAATAGCTAGATAGCTAAGGGTTATAATCTCAGTCCTGGCAAGTGAGAGTGGGTGTGTGAGAGTGAGTGTGTGTTTGTTTGTTTGTAGGTTAAACAGTTTTAGGCCATTCCTACCCACAACACTTCCCAGTACCCTACTTTAGCAGTCCTGCTGATGTCATTCACCTTAGAAGTACCTTTGGGCACTTGTCAGCCCTGTAAGTTCTGTAGCGTGTGCCATAAATATGTAACACTATAGTACAAATAATTAGATAAGCAGAGGTTTTACTGTCACATCTGGTGAATGTGTGTGTGTGTGTGTGTGTGTGTGTGTGTGTGTGTGTGTGTGTGTGTGTGTGTGTGTGTGTGTATGTGTGTGAGTGTGTGTATAAGTGTATATGCAAGAGTTTGTAAGTGTGTATGTTTGCAGGATGAAGTATTTTGAGGACTTTCCCACCCAGTAATGTACTTTAGCAGTCTTGCTGATGGCATTCACCTTAGAAGTACCTTTGGGCACTTGTCAGCCCTGTAAACTTTGTAGCGCATATGATAACTGAGTAACACTATAGTACAAATAACTAGATAGATAAGGATTCTACCCTCAGGTCCAACAAATGTGTGTGTGTATAAGTGTATGTGCAAGGGTTTGCAAGTGTGTATGATTGTAGGATGAAGTATTATGAGGACTTTTCCACCCAGTGCTGTACTTTAGCAGTCTTGCTGATGTCGTTCATCTAAGAAGTACCTTGGCACTTGTCAGCCCTGTAAACTCTGTAGCGCATGTGATAACTGTCTTACATTATAGTACAAATTACTAGATAGGCAGGGGTTTTATTCTCAGGTCTGGGAAATGTGTGTGTGTGTGTGTGTGTGTGTGTGTGTGTGTGTGTGTGTGTGTGTGTGTGTGTGTACAAGAGTTTGTAAGACAAAGTATTTTGATGCCTTTCCCACCCACAACACTTCCCAGTCACCTACTTTAGCAGTCTTGCTGATGTCATTGCCCTTAGAAGTACCTTTGGACAGCAATCAGCCTTATAAGTTCTAAGGTGTATATAATAACTAAGTAACAGCATAGTACAGATAAATAGATAGGCAGGTGTTCCACACTCAGTTGTGGCAAGTGTGTGTGTGTGTGTGTGTGTGTGTGTGTGTGTGTGTGTGTGTGTGTGTGTGTGTGTGTGTTTGGGTGAAACTCATATCCAATGGGGGTGTGGGTTATACCATTTCGAGGCATGTACCACCCAGTACACGTCCCATTACCCTACTTTACAAGGCCTGTTGATGTCATTCACCCTAGATGTACCTGTATACACTTGTCAGCCCTCTAAGCTTTGTGGCATATGCAATAACTGTGTAATACTGTAGTGGAAATAGTTAGATAGGTAGTGGTTTTAATCTCAATACCGACAACTATAGTAGTGTGTGAAGCGTATCCCCTGTGGCTGTTGTGTGTGCAGGTTATACCATTTTAAGGCCTGTTAATCCCTACCCATGACATTACTTTAAAGACCCTGTTAATGGCATCTGCCTCACATGCACCATGCAAAACTATACAGCCCATAACAGTCATCTGTACAGATGTACATGTGATATCCACATGTTTGCAACCTATATGTGGTTTGTGTCCCCTGACAATGAGCATTCCTGTGATATCATTGCCAGATATGTTGCAGTTACCATACTGGCACACATGCCAGCATCAGACATCACACCTGACTGACACATCATGCTGATACAAAGTCACTCACACTATCACTTGTGCAGAGTGCAGAGCAGCTGTGCATGTCTGGTGGGGCTATGTTGGACAGCTGTGGGCCATACATGGCAGGATACATGGTTCACAGTCTCCCAGCAGGGATGTGGTTACTGTTTTTGCCAGGAGTATCACTGGCACTGCCAGGCCCAAGGACAGCTGCAGTACTACTCCTGATGGTGACTGCTGTCTGCTGGACCTGCATCCCTGATGGGACTGGCCAGGACAATGTGTCTATGACCTGCTCTGGTGTGGCATGGACAGCATCCTCCCTTCAGTAGTGCTGTTGGTACTGCCACTACAGGACTGTGAATGTGAACGGCCATGTGGGCTCACTGCTGATCATGTTGCTGACCTATGTCCACCTGGCCAATACCCTACTCCCACCACATGCTCAAGCACAGATATTGCACTGTCGAGCAGTGACAATGTCTCACCCCACTGTCTATCCACAACATTGGCAAGATGATGTATGGCATTACAATTGCTGTGGAGGTTGTCAAGCATGGCAGGGAGTGCTGCATGCATGACCCTGAGCATCTGTATGGTGTTGCAGTCAGTACGCACATGTGCCTCCATGACAGACTGTAACATGCATCTGGTGATACCTGCCGTGGCACTTGTGACAGGAGCTTGATAGGCAGCAGTCGACTGTTGAGCACCATTGTCCATCTGCCAGTGTGTGACCTTGCCTGCTGTCTGCTTATGGCTGGCATCTACACTCACACTCGCCATAATCAACACACTAGCCTGTTCCATGCCACCACCCTTAACCTGTCCATTATCCATGGCTGATGGGGATTGGGCATGTGTGGGCATACTGACTGTGTGCGGGGACATGGTGGCTGAAAGTGGGATACCAAACAATGGCATGGATCCAGGCACCGACAACCCCACCTATGCCTCACTATGACCACCATCATCATGGGAGTCCATTAAGAAACTGAAATCAGGTTGTAAGAGGAGGGACACCAACCCCTGTGTTCATCTGTGAGGGGAACACAGCATATGTAAGTTAATACCCTGCAGTATTATGTTTTCTTTACACACACACACACACACACACACACACACACACACACACACACACACACACACACACACACACACACACACACACACACACACACACACACACACACACACACACACACACACACACACACACACACACACACATGTGCACACACACATGCGCACCCCCCACCCCCACACACACACAGTCCTGGTACAGTCTGGCACAGTTGTGACAGACCTTGCGGTAGTTCTACCTGCCGCAATCCATCTCTTTCACTGCTACTGTCAGGCCCACAACAAAGGGTGACAAATCCTACTACGTGATGGGCCTAGTAGCAGAATGTCAAGACCAAGGCTATTGGAGTGAGCTATACAGTGTCACCAAGTGCATATGCATGTACTGTAAGAGCTGACTTACTGGTATACAGACCACACACAATGACAAGGTGTAATGATATGTGATGATAACTGATGAGGGGACAAAACTATACACTATCACTGCAGTCCATACACAGTTCAGACTCACAGAGATTCATTTTAGACAAAATTGCAGGACAGTCTGCAATGCATACAGGAAACATGTAAAGTACTAGGTACATAGCCTCACAAGATGATACCAGGCTATTGGCCCTGATGCCCTCACAAGCCTGGCCCAGACTTTAGCCCATGCCCCTTCCAAGCCAACACCTGTTTTCCCTGTCCAGCTGGGACACACGCGGGATCCCAGGGGTGTCTCATCCATTTTCCATGCAGTCATCCAGCTTCTTCTTCAGGAGGGCTATACACGTACTCTGCTAGCCATGGGGATGGAGTGTATTTTACAGACAGTGTATTGTGTGGGACACTACACTATACTGCCAACAAGTACAATACATGTCACAGACCAGGTGAGGGCCTTGTGTGCATGGTGCTTTAGTGCATTTTGCCTTACAGATATGCAGAAATGCCATCAAGGCTGGTTTGGACATGGCTTTGAATGTCAGACATAGGTCACCTATGATCAGTCTTTATGTGACTGAGTACAGGGAAAGGGCTTTCAGCCTGCCTGCATAGGATAGGTGTTGCAGACACTGAGATTGGAACCTCTGTTGTCTCTGCAACTGCTGCATTTGCTTGGCAAAATACATGCCGAAGGAGCCATTGTACTTGGTAATGTGTCTGATAAGGGTGGCGTACAGGGATGTTGTTGCCTCCTGGTTCCTGGATGACATACCTGTATTTGTGAGGTGGGCCATGTAGACAGCCTTCCATACAATTGGGCCCACACAGTGGGAAACTGTCAGGTTGCTAGCAACCTTGGTGCACAAGTTGCCTCACACCTGATTTGATGCTCACACACATACCCACCCACACACACACACACACCTACCCACACCTACATGCACCCACCCACACACACACACACACACACACACACACACACACACACACACACACACACACACACACACACACGCACATACACATGCACACACGAATTAAAAAATTAAAATGCAATATCTTCAAAGATAAAAACATGTGAATATTGGGGAAAGAGAGAGGAAGGTATGGAAAATCCCAGCAATATATATTATATTTACACCGATTATCTTCTATTATACCTAAACTTAGCATTGAAGATGCACCTATCCTGTATATAATATCTGAAAAAAATTACCATTGCTGCCTAACTTCAGGGTATGATTTCTGTTGAACTTACAGCAATATATTTGAGTAGAAAAGAGAAGGGATATTATACTGATACTGGGAATTCCACAAAGTGTGGGGAAGACACTAGCAGAACTGGGAACAATGAGAAAGATGGATTCTACTGAATAGTAATTAGCTCACTCCAAGGACAATATAGAAAGTGTCTCAGCACAGACTCTGTCTCTGGCTACATCGAAAACTGAAAGATACCATCTTTTATTGCATAACCATAAAGTAATTTAATTTGTGATATTTTCTGAAGTTAACCTCCTGCATTCCAGTTTCCACTGTTAAACTATATACATTTAAACAGTTAAAATAGTGCATGTACATTTCTGTTTTATTCCAGCAGGGCACACTGTGGTTACGGTTCAAACAGCACTTTGCAAAAACCTTTTCAACACACACTTCTGTACCAGCAGTTTGATATACACGACATCCATTTCTAATGCATTTGTAACATAAGCATCTTATATAGAGCATGTTGATATTCACAAATAACATATAATTATTTACAAAATATATTTAAAAATAAATAATAAAAGAACAAAATATTTAAAACAACATTGCAGGACAGTCTCAAATAAATAAGAAAAATTTCTAAATTAAGCTTTGTTATATTCCTGACTATATCTAAGATAATTATACTATTCTCTAGTAACTTACTTCATCAAAACAAAGCAGATGTGGTGAATGGTTCTTGTTAGGTCCAAAACAGAATACAGAATGCTCTGTGTTTCCAAGAGACTTTTTAAATTAATATCTCATATATTACTGCTGGGATAGTTTGCAGAATGACATAATTTCTTGTCATCTGACTCTATCCCAGGTGAAACCCCTACTGCTGGATGGCTGGCAGTATTTAGTATTTACTTGTGAAAATACATAGACCTCAGATCTTTGGCAGATGCTGGAAGTCATAAAACAATTACATTCCTTTATACTTTCAGAGATAGTAATTAGTTCACTCTGAAGACAATATAGAAAGCTTCTCAGCACAGACTCTGTCTCTGGCTGCACTGAAAACTGAAAGATATAATTTTGTATTGCATAGCCATAAAGTAATTTAATTTCTGCTATTTTTCATGAAGTTAACCTCTTGTATTCCAGTTTCCACTATTAAAATATATACATTTAAACAGTTACAATAGTGCATGTATATTTCTGTTTTATTCCAGTAGGGCACACTGTGGTTACAGTTCAAACAGCACTTTGCAAAAACTTTTCAACACACACTTCTGTGCCACCGGTTTGATATACAAGACATTCAGTTCTAATACATTTGTAACACAAGCAACTTATATAGATCATGTTGATATTCACAAATGACATATAATTATTTACAAAATTCCAGATAGCTGTGCTGGCAGTATCTCCCTTCATCACACATATATCATTATATATCATTATCTCTGTCTATCTATAGCTATAGCTATATCTAGATAGATAGATAGATAGATAGATAGATAGATAGATAGATAGATAGATTAGATAGATAGATAGATAGATAGATAGATAGATAGATAGATAGATAGATAGATAGATAGATAGATAGATAGATAGATAGATATGGGTCTATTTCAGATGACTGACAAACCAAAATATTGAATCCCAAAAGACTGAAACTTCAAAATACTGGACACATTTTTAATGCAGGGGGCAACCCCTCCTGCACCACCATGTGGGAGGCTGCTCCCCACACACCACCTGCTAACTATATATACCAACTCCAAGATTGCACAACAGTGGAGAAGGGACAAATTCCATAATTCATTATTTTGAATTTTCAGTCTTTTATTTTTACAGTCTTCTGAAGTAGACCCATCTACATATCTATCTATATATATCTATCTATATATCTATATATATATATATATATATATATATATATATATATATATATATATATATATATATTGTAGAAAACATTAATTATACAAGTTTTGCCTATGGTGGATTACAAAAATTGTGTGTGTTTGATAAAATAATGTACTATGCAGATCCTCTTTGCATATTACTAGAATTTGTCTAATAAATTACTGGGAAGCAGTCAGCATAAAATAAACTGCTCTTTACATCTGTGAGGTAGTCCATATTTAATTCTTTCTTGATTGCTGCTGTCTTCATAAAGTGTGCAATGTATCAAATGAGTCTGTGATACATTTGTTGGTTTAATAGCTGAAAAATGGTTTATTGTGGTTACTGATATATATCATTCTAGACCAAACTTGACATTTCTCTGCAACAGCTGCCAAAGAGTTCTCTGGAACTATAAACCAGTGTCGACAGACATCTCACATCAGATCTGACAGACATGTTTAGACGTTGGTGATAGCATCTTATATGTAACTAAGAAATGCAAAGCTTATCAACCATCACGTGGGTGCAAGGCCAAAAAAAAGGGCAAATGGTATTTATACTTATATCCCAACACGGGCTAAATGATAAGTTTTGTCACAAGTCACAATATCAGTCTGATACTCAGATAAGATGCAGTCATACAATACAAGAATAACATGGGTGAATTCAGATGCAGGTGTACAGTATAAGACAAAATGGATAAAGCAGAAGTGATACAGAATGCTATTGATACAGAATGCTATTTTCCATCTACTAGACACAGCAGAGGTCAAGTAACTTCTTTTCCACAAAAAGAAATCTGGTATATATGGGCATTATCACTACATAGTAAAGTTCGTACAACATATTCAGAAGCTCATTCTGAAGGAAGTATCTTCTTCCTTGAAAATGACTACATTTATAGATCCACTGCACACATATGTGCTGAACTCATCTGATCCAAACATAGTGGAAGTTTTAAAACATGAGGAGATGAAGTCTATAATATTGAAAACTGCCTTGACATATAGGAATAAAATGCAAGTTATAAATCAATTAGCTCTTCCTGTTGTAACTTACAGCTTTAAGGTGATTAACTGGCCCCAAAAAATATTCAATCAATTGGACACAAAACAATAAAAATTCTTCATGCTTATCAAATGATATATGAAAAGAGGTGTATATATATTCCTCACTCTGAAGGAGGTATGAACCTCCTTGAAACTGAATGCATGTATAGATCTGCAATTGTGGATCATGAGAAGATCATGTCTAAGATGACAACTTTGCTTAGTTTAGCAGACACATTTCAGAATAAAGTAGGAATGGAAATCAAAATAAAAGCTGACAAAATCAGACAGCAACTGAATGTGACAAAAAACAAAAGAGAGAGTAAAAAGAAAAGGATCAGATGAGAAGGATGATTATTAGAAAGTCCACAGATATAATGGTGACTATAATGATCTTTTGGAAAAATACTTATGTTGGCCATGACTTGACACATGATTGGATAAGAAGAGGTGAACTGAAATCAAAAGATGATAGGTTGATAATGGTGCGCCAGGATAATGGACTATGTACACAATCATTTACAAAATCCATTGAAAACATGGGAGAAACAGACACATGAAAGTTCATAGGTTCATAGGTGAGTGGTAGAATAGCTGCTCTTGTGAGCCATTTAAAGCCTAGACAATTTCCCTTTCAAAGATGAGAATCAAACTTTGGAACGTGTGTTTGTGAGGTAAACAACTTAACCATTATTGAAACCTCCAACCAAAGAAAACAGAACAAACTCCAACCAAGGAAAACAGAACTGGAATCAGTTGCACATCTTGTTGTGTGGTATGATACACACATGGCAGAGGGCTTATATACTGAAAGGTGCAATAATCTGCACTGAGGATTGTGCAAACATTACAATATCAAAGTAGCTGAGAAGCATTGGAAAAATGAACCACAAAGCATTATAGAAAATGGTGAAGTTTTTATCACATGGAATTACCCACTACTAAAAATTCAAAAATAGATGCAAGAAAACCACATACAGTCATCCATGAAAAAAGCAAATCAATAAATTTGCTACACCCAGTGTGTCTTATGTACAGAGAAAAGATATGCAAGCTGAAATTAAAGCAATGTGGACGAGAGATATACCCAGACAGATAAAACAGTAGTAGACGTAAAAGGTCTAATAAAAATAATTTACAATAATATTTAAACATGCTACCAATAGATGTAACCCCATATGAAATAGGAAAGGAGGCAATTCTGGACACATTGCTAGTGCTAAGAAGACCACTCTTAGCCAACATCAGATGGAGAAACAATACTAATTTCATGAACTCTAATCCTTCTCTGACTTAGGAATGGGGTTCATACCTATTATAGTATTATAAGATGAGAAGGCTATTTACCTTTCAGAAAAAAATGGTGAAGGGTTTACTCTGCCAGGACCTCACCTACCACGTGTTTTGCAGCAAAAGTACAAACAGCAAAAAAATGCAATGAGTTGAGCATCAGAAACATGTCAATAGTATTCAGACTACGATAATGCCTTTCATGCTGATACATACCATGTTGAAAACAGCTTGGGAATACCTGGCATATTACAGTCCTCTTACTTTTCCAAACAATTGAACAAATACATGGACAAACATCTGTTTATGAACAACTTTTATTTAAAATATATATTACATTTGCTATTTTTTAAATGCATTTTCAAAAATAAAACCCCAAAAAATAACCTGCTATGAACTAAGAATTGAGTTAGTTTTGTCCTGTATTGATGGAGCAATGTCACATATTGAAATGCAGCATTCATCTTCTTTAAAATTCTCAGGGGTAAAATATCACCTTATATGTCTTTTATACCTAATTGGCTAAAGTTACTCTGAAATTTTGCCAGGAACTGTAAAGGTGTATTGACATATGGCTTTCTATACTGGTGTATCAAAAGATATTAATTTCATGGTTACATGCTGACATGCTGCAATGTATGTGAGCATGTCACACTATCTGCTGACACTTGTATAAATGCTGGTAGATTGAGGGAATATTGCTGAAACAACTTTTGGTGATAGTGGAGTTTTGTACCCAGAAAGTGTGCATACCCTTGGAGGCACAAGATAAATATACAGCAATATACCTTGCACCATGGTTATTTTAATTGTTTAGGCAGAGTTACTAAGAAATAGACAAAAATTAGTTCTATGTATGAAAAATGGGGTCTACTTCATGTTATCGAATTTTGAAAATGTCGAACAGCAATATTATCGCAAATGTCATACATCAAAAGTGTTGTTGCGGGATCGTGGTACAGTGAGGATCAGGTAATTTGCCCTTTCCTCACTGTAGTGCGATCTCGGAGTTGTTATATATAATTAGCGGGGATGTGGGGGCATAGCCCCCCACAAGAACAATTTCGATATCTAGCATTTACGATCATATTGCCGTTCGACATTTTAGTCTTTTGACAAGATGATATAGACGCTGAAAAATGTCAGTGTCACAGATGACTAAAGAACGTAAATCAAAATGAATTTGCCCATCTGGCATGTCCAAGGATGAGATGATAGCTACCTTGAGTGAAGGCTAATAATCAGTTTACTGAACCCATAAACAGCCTGATGCATGTGAGTACAGAGTATGTGAAAAATATATATATATATTTTTTTATTTAAATAAATTAAAAAAAAAATAAAATGAATCTAGTAATAGTGAAGTGGGTGTGAAGTATTTTATGAAATATAATAGGAGAGCTGATGAAGTTATGACTATTATTAAAAATAACTGGTCTATATTATCAATGGTTCCTGAGATTAAGCATGTAGTAGATGATATCGATTTACATTTAAAAGGAATGGAGATCTGAAAGAACAGCTTTGTTATAAGGATAGATCTAGAATGAAAGTGGCTCAGGTAATGACAGATTATACTATTCCATGCTACAACTGTCAGTTTTGTGTATTTATAATGATGGATATTATATTTAAACATCTACTGACAGGGAAGGGGAATAGATTTAGATGTTTTGCCTCTTATAACTCAGTAAATGTAGTCTACTTAACCACATGCTGTAAATGTACTGCATTTTATGTAGGTAAAAGTAATGAAAAGATGAAGGAATGGATATGTGCCCATCTGTCTGATATTAGAGGGGAAGTTACTACCAATGAACTTTTTAAACATATAGCAGTGTTGGACAAGGAGCACAGTTTTAAATTTAGGGTACTTCAAAAAGTTTCATCTATGGGTAGCGATATTGTTACAGAAATGGAATTTGTGGAATATAAATGGATTTCAACACCAGGAGCTGATTATGCACCTGGTTTGAATGCAACTGTTAGTGTTAAACCAGTTTTAAAGTTAAAATCTGATAGGTTATGAGAAGTTATTTATAAAGTTATTTATTTGTTTGTGGCTGCAGTATTGTTAAAACCATGTTAAAACTTTGTTAATTATATATCTTTTGACTGGATGATTTTTAATTGTATGTGATAACTGATTATTAAATATATATATATATAGGAGTCTTTTTTATTTGAATTGCTCGAAAGCTTTGTGGATTTTAAATGTATTTATTTTGAGTGGTTGTGTCACTCCTTTTTTATAATTTTGTATTTTATTTGTTGTGGAAGACATGTTTGGACATTGTATTTGATTTTTTCTTTTACATGAATAAATGTCACAGTGAAGGACAGTAGCAGAAGTGCAATGCATTAGAAAATAGCAATCTGATGAGGACAATGAAGAACTATGCAATAATAATCACATACCTATAAAGTGCTGAAAAACTACAAAGGAGAAAAAACAGCCTAAGTGTAAAGGTATACTCAAAGTCAATACAGTTGACATATGCATGACACTGTCAGGAATAAGTTGGAGATGCAGGTATTTAAACCATACATTAGTCCTTCATGAAGCAAAAATTATGTAATGGTTAGCTTTTAAACTGCAGTGCCAAACGTGGAGTGTGTTGTGGTAAGTAGACATGAGAGAGGTACGTCTTGCTACAACACAGTACACTTATATCAGTGTTTAGAGAGTCTAGACTGCCTGCTCTGACAGGAAGGTCAGTTTTGCTCCATCTCTTCCTCAGCTGCAAAAGACATAAAGCACATTAACAAGCACTACATACTCATGGACAGCGGAAAGAACCCATAGCTATACATAAAGGCCTGCTGTAGGATGGCGCAGCAGAAATTAAAAAAATAAATCTTATTGCAGTACCCTGTCTCTTCTTAACTTCTTCTTCCTATTGGCAATGTTGACATGACATGCCAACCCCATGTGCCAAAATGGGAAAAAGGGGTTGTGGATGGATGAATGGATGGATGGATAGAAGGATGGAGTAATTACTGGTAAGGCAGACTACATTACAGGTTCAACTCCAGTGTATGGCTGCCAAACACAGCTATCACACTATATGGATTGCCATCTGCTAACACTGAAATGGACCTGGCAGCATACCTCTCAACTTCCAGAATTTGCCTAATATTTTTGCCTGTTCCTCATAAAATTTGTTGTGATTTTCTGGAAAAATCAATGAAGTCTGAAGTTACTAAATAACAATTTGAGTCTCAAACTTCATATCTTTCAGAAAATGCATAGTAATGCAAAACCTGTTATTCTAGCAACTTTCTAAGTTTATAGGAGCAATATTTAAAATCTGTCATTATTTGTGGGCCTTTGTCCCCACATTATTTTTGGCTTTGGCCATATTTCTTGCACTGAGAGGTTAAGAAGTATGCCTGGCAGGGAAAGACAAACTGTATTAATGTGCAGGTGACCAAACATTTGGGGCACAGGGAACAGGCAGAAAAAAGCTGTAGTGCTTGGAGGGCTATCTGTTCAAGCAACAAGGACTCAGGGGAACAAGCAGAGCAGTCATTGTTTCTATGGTAGGGGTAAACATCCATCCATCCATGCCTTACTGCCCAAGCAAAGGAGGTTGGAGTCCTGCGAGGGGAAAATTGTAAATCATGGAAAAGAGAAATGACAGCTGACATACCTGCTGGGGACAGGGATCTAGGGAGATCACCTGGCAGCTATGTTGCATACCTTAGGAGGACTGTGAAATTGCAAAATTTCCATTATTTTTACCTGCTAAGAACATCATTTAGTTGAATTTTAACCTTGCACTTTATATTCAACATTGTATATGTACTTTCTTTTCATTTGTTTAATGCACGTGGGTATATCCACTCCACTGGTTGTTGTTTATCTTTTCCTGGTTAGGGGTTGCTACAGCCGAACTCCAGTCTGCTAATAATTGGCAGTGAATTTTTACGGTGCCAAGTTGCCAGCCCGACGTCCAACCTTAAAAGAAGGCACACCCATCCACACATGCACGTACCTGCATGTCTTTAAACATTACTTGACTATGGGGAGGACATGCAGACTCCACACAGAAGGCGCTCCAGCCAAGAATCAAACAGGAGAACCTCTTACTGTGAGGCAACAACGCTAACCGCTGCACCACTGCGGCCTCCTGATATATCCATTCCACTGGTACTGCTTCCAAATGTCTTTTGTTGTGTACCAAATAACACTGTGCACCTGTTAATGTTATTTATACTTTCATGTTATGTTTAATCTATTCATATGTATTGCTCTGCACTAGCACTGCTTGTAAATGTCTTTTGCTGTGTATCTAATAACTTCATTTATACATGCATGCTATGCCTAATCTATGTCAAACTTGTTTTGTTTAATCCTCCTCTGCGAGATAGGTCTCTTAGCGTCCCTCTGATAGTGTGCATGCTAACTCATATGTTCATCCCACTAACCACTACAGGCAGGCTGAGTGGCATACACCCATCCAATCATCCTATTTTATCCTGCTCAAAAAGATAGCATCTCCCAGGTAACTGACTTCCAGGACCCCATATTTACAGAGCGAAAAGTATGAATGATTAATGTTATATCCATCCAATGTTATAATGCTCTATATAGTGTATATCACATGTAAAACTCTGCCTTGCATGCAGACTGCTAAGGGAAAAATAACAAACATGCAGCCCCTACTTAGTAATCGAAATATACTTCTTTTATTTGTATTTCACTGTGTGAAATAGCCTACTCCACTGTTTATACCTCGTAATCAGGAATGAGTCACTCACTGATTAGAATTTAGACTATGTTCCAAATTTAAACTTAATTAAATAAATAAATTACTATCCTCCCAAACTCTCCACAGTAATCCCTTACAATTGTCCCTTTTTCCCTGAGCAGTTCTGTTTTTTTTTTCTTCTTTAAATTTGTTTAATATTTACATTGGATCTTTGCTTTCATACTGCAGAACTACACTCTACTGATTGTTTTTAGTGGCATATACAATCATGACGCGGTGGCCCTGCTCTGTTCACCCCTCATGTATGCACCCCATACCCTACCTTCAATTCCCAACATCCCCACTTACTCTACTTTTATAGTCTTCAAGCCCCATCCCTTCTCTCACAAACTCCGCCTCTTCCTGTCAAATCCATCCAATCAAAACGTTTTACCAGTCTCCTCAATTCACCCCATTCTCTATCATCCTACTTAATCTCATCTCTACTACACTGTTTCTTAATAAGCATACTCACATAGTACACCTTTCCCTTACTCTACTTCCATCTTCTCCATCACAATCTCTTCATCTCTCCTCCTTTAATATTTCCCTTGTAAACTCTGATATAATCTCTCCACTCCACAACATTTTCTACCTTATGTTCTGTTCTATATAACTAACCTCCCTCATACCTCTCTCTCTCTTTGCTATTCCCTACACCCCTGCTAATTTCTAACCCTATTTCATCCTAACCTATCTAACTACATGCCATAATCCTTTACTTCTTTCCTGTCAGTCTTCCACCATATCTATGTTTCCCGTTAAACATTATTATCTATGTCTCTGCTTCCCTACTTCTCCTACTTTCTCTCCTCACCTGCTAAAAGGCAAACATTTCACCAGTAGAGCAACTACCCACTCTAATCCACCCACTTTATAACACTGACAAACCTTACCCTGGTAAAACAGCATCTTATTTATTCAGTCTGCCATACTATCTTAAACATAGATGCAAACTTCTCAGTGCCTCCAACATAAATAAGTCTCCTGTACTGTTTACTCCCCCCAAAATATCTTCTTATGTGAAAATGTTCACCCTCACTCTGTCCCTGACACTTTTCCTAGACCTGATACCATCACCATACGATCCACTTTCACAAATACAAAGTCATCCACCAAGCGTATAACTATTACCTCTAGGAACATTCATAGCTTACTAAATAAAGCATGTGAATTTCACTTTTGGATTGCACATTACTCTCCTGACATAGTAATTCTCGTGGAAACTTGGTTAAAACCCCACATCAAAGACAATGAAATTCTTCCACCTGGCTATAATGTTATTCACTCTGATAGGTTACATAAAAAATACCTTATTCGAACGTCCTTGATATTTGCCCACTGTCTATATGTCTGCCTAATTTCCACCCTGCTGAACTTCTATTTACCAACTTTAAAATAAATAACTATAAAAGGTTATGTATTGTACCTGTTTATATCCCTCCAGGCAACAATATCCCCATTCTAGAAGATGTTCTCTCGTGGACCATTAGTGCTATCTCAGGTGATACAACAATACTTGGTGATGTCAATATCGGCTGACAAACCTTAAGTAAAGACTTCTTTTCCTCAAGTATTAGTCTTCGTGGCTTCACTCACTTAATAAATACCTTTACAATAAAACCACTAATATCAGCAGCATTCTAGACTGGATCCTTGTAACTAAACCTAATGTGTATTGAGACACAAAAACACTCCCGGAATCTATCAGTGACTATAGCTATACCTATGTCCAGAGGCTTTCTACACACCATATTAGACAACACAAATATAATGAATGCTGCAATGTCATCAGTTTCAGTTCAAATGACGTTAACAACTTACGCTCTTCAATAAACGGGTCCTTTCTCTTTAGCCTACCACTTGATGAAGCTGTTCTTAAATTCAACTCTATATTCCTAGATATTCTTAATAGCCTAGCTCCCCTTAGAAAAAAAAAACCCAAAAGAGTTAAATCTCACCATGCACCTTGGCTTTTCCACTGTAGCAGAACCCTAATATACAAGAGGAATACTGCTTGGAGAAATTGGTTGAAACTACAATGCCCCACTCATCTTCAAATCTACAAACAACTTTGTAATCTTACAAAAAAGCAAGTCACTGATGAAAATAGAAAATGCTATCTAAACCCAAAAATAAACTATAAAAGCAACCACCAAAAATGTGGAACACCATTAACAAGATTCTTAACTCTGGTTCTCCCAGCATTCCTAACCCTTGCCAAAATAACTCACCCTAGTAGAAACTGAACTAAATTCAATTCTTGCTTCTTAAACTCCATAGCTATTGTAACCCACAATTGCCAAAAATCACGTTCTATACCTCCTCTGGCTCCTGTCTCTAACAAACCAACTTTCTCTTTTATACTTGTTTCCATTGCCTACATCAAATCAATATTGGCTAAACTGAAGGTTTACTCTCCCTCAGCTGACAATCTACAAGATGAATACTTAAAATTAGTTACTACAAACATAGCTTACTCAGTAAAGTAATGTCTTTCGGCTTTTCCCAGTTAGGGGTCGCTACAGCAGAACTCCGGTCTGCTTATGATTGGCAGTAGATTTTTACAGTGCTGAGGTGCCAGTATGATGCCCAACCTTCAAAGAAGGCACACCCATTCACGCACGCACCTACCTGCATGTCTTTAACATCACTCGACCGCGGGGAGGACATGCAGACTCCACACAGAAGGCGCTCCAGCTGAGAAACGAACCAGAGAACCTCTTGCTGTGAGGCAACAATGCTAACCGCTGCACCTACTCAGTCTCCATCTTAATTAACAGATCTATTCAAGAATCAATAATCCCTTCTATCTGGAAACTATTCTTAATCAACCCACTTCACAAATGTGGGAACTCCTCCAAATTATCCAACAACAGTAATCATGTAACCACTCTCAAAAATACTTAATGCATCCAGAAACAACTTCTTGACTATCAGCTACATGACAATCTGCTACATAGTACAGCTTTCACCCAAACCACAGCACAACTGCCTTAGTCTCCTTTACTTACACCATCACTAAAGGTAGGGATAACAATAACTTAACATCTTCCCTTTTATGGATTTCTCCATAGTCTTCAATACTGTCTCTTATCCCAAACTTCTCAGCAAAATGTCTTCTCTTGGTTTCTACAGCTTCACTCTCAACTGGTTTTCAAGCTACTTTTCCAATTGTCAACAATAAGTTAAGTGTTTTTCCTGTTTCTCCCTCTTCCTCACAGTTAATAATGGAGTACCACAAGTCTCCATTCTTGAATTCATCTTATCCAACATCTTTATTAACAGTTTGCATTCATCCCTTTCTCAGTTTACACTCATACAATATACTGATGACTCAGCTATTATCTGTTCTTCTGACAATCTCCTACACTTTCAATCCATTACTGAAAAATCCTTTAACTCCATTGAAAGCTGGCTTACCAATAACCAACTTATCCTTAACCCCAGCCAAAAAAACTACTACTATTTCTCCTAAAATCTCAATCTCACCTCAAATCATCTTTCTCTTTACATCACTTGACAATACTATAATAGGTGCATGACTGCCGAATCATACACCAATGCACTGTATGAGCACATACACAAGTTCATGGAATGTGCCATACCAAACAGAACCTAAATGCTCTCCTCCAAAAAAAGGAAGCCGATCTGGTGGTCCCTCATCATAAACAAACTACAACAAAAGGAAAAAAACTGTTGCAGAAAAGGGTGATGTCCCAAGACTAGAAAAACTCCTTTGTTAGCCTCAGCAAAAAACTAAGATTCATCATCAAATCCTCTAAAGCTAGTTATGAAAACAAAATTGCTGCAGATTCTAAAGACAGCCACAAGGCATTTTATAGTTATGTCAAGAATCTACATGGCAATACTCAGATCTGCTCTGAGTTACAGCACAATAGCAGTACATATACAGAACCAACTGATATTGCCAACATGTTGGCTGACAAGTTCAGTGCTAACTTTGCCTCCTTTTCACCCCTAAAGAGCCTATCACAATACCTGAGGAATGCCAAGTCCCTATTATCATGGCTACACAGGTAAAAAACGCACTGTCCAAAGCCAAGAATGCAGCTTCCATGGGACTTGATAATATCCCTGGCTGTATTCTACATGAATTACAAAGTGAACTGGCACCACACTTGAGTACCCTGTTCAGTCACAGCCTCATTTCAGGCTTTGCTTCTACCGAATGGCACACTGCTATGGTCATCCCACGCCACAAAGGGGGAGCGACTACAGACCCTTGGAACTACTGCCCCATTAGCCTGATGAGTCTGATATGTAAGGTTATGGAGTGCATCATTATGGATCTTATAAATAAGGACATAGGAAATCTCCAAACTCTGGACCCCACGCAGTATGGGTTTGTGAAAGGTAGATCATGCCTGCTCAACCTGATAGACTTCTTTGAGTCTGTCACCAGAGCTGTGGGTGAGGGCAAGGTAGTTCACACATCCTACCTAGATCTTTTCAAGGCCTTTGGCACCATCCCTCACTCAGGAATCATAGATAGACTCACTAAACTAGGCATAAACCCCTATGCAATAAGATGGGTTGCCAACTGCATCTCTGATAGAACCCACATTGTGAAAGTAGCGGACTCCAAATCTGACTACCGATCAGTTACAAGTGGTGTCCCACAGGGATTGGTCCTAGATCCTCTACTGTTTGGCATCTACTTCTCTGAAGTTCAAGCCAACACAAAGGGACTCTGGCTGACCAAGTTTTCAGATGGTTGCAAACTGGGAGCTATTATTAATTCTCCAACTGATGTAGACATGCTACAAAAAGGCCTCACTAACACCAATAACTGGTGCCAGAACCATGGGCTTAAGCTCAATGCCAAAAAGTGCATTGTCATTCCCTTTGGGAAAAATTCAGTGCCCATGAACTACCACATTGGTGGTAGTCCAGTAAACACTAAAGGTATGATAAGAGATCTGGGGACACCGGTTGACAGCAACCTCTCGTTTGATAACCACATTGCCACTGTAGACAGAAAGTCCTTCTATGTGGCACATCTCATTACAAAGGGTTTCTCATCCAGGAAGAAAGAGGTCATAATCCCCCTCTACTCATCCCTCATTGCACCTATTATAGAATACAACACCCCATTTGGTATGTACCTCACTAGACACCTACAACAACTGGAAAGTCCACAAAAATACCTCACTAAGAGGATCATAGGTCTTAGACACATGCCCTATATGGACAGACTCAAAAACCTCCAGCTGTACTCTGCCTCTTATTGCCTACTTAGAGGCAATCTCTGCTTGACCTGCAAAGCCATGTCTGACCCAGAGCTGCTAGATATGCTACACCTAAAGAAATCCAGTCTCTCCGTGCCACACGTTCCAGGGACCTTAACCTCATTACTAAAATAAACAGAGCATGTTGGAGGGACTGGTTCCTAACCCAGAGACTTCCCATATTCTGGAACAAACTTCCCATTCACGTCAAGCAGAGCACTTCACTGGCCCTCTTTAAGAGAAATCTTGACGAGTGGGTGGGCAATAGGAAGTTCACCCCAATGATCACTTCAGTTGCTTGCTTGACAGGGGCACTGAGAACTAACTTTGGGCAGCATGATGCCAGGGAAACTTCTTGGGCTAGGCTTGTATAGACTCCAGAGCCGTTAGCCTAGTACACACCTATGAACCTATGAGCCTATAATTGAAGTAGTAGTATATACTAAACTCTTAAGCGTGACCATTGACGATCAACTAAAATTTGATATACACATACATAATATAAATCAAAAAATTTTCTAACCAATATCTCCAGACTTTCTCTTGCTAATGCCTATCTCCTTTCTTCTCTCCTTTATTCTTCTACCATCCTAACCAACATACAAACCACTCTAAAAATAAAACTTAAGCTCTGCTACCATAAAATTGCTAGATTTGTGGCTAATCAACCTTATAACTCATGCCACTGTCTGTCTCTAAAATCTTTAAACTGACTTGAGCTACCTCATCACCTTATGGTTTCTCAACTACTCCTTGCTCATTTCATAATCTATAAACTTTCCTCTTGCCCAGCTAGCTCGACCATTCTTTCTTATCATATTCCCAACTGCTCTCTTTGGAGCTCAGACAAACATCTACAAGCCTAAAAGATTCACGGGCCTTGCTCTATACAGTAACACAGCAATTGTACACTATTCCTGCATGGACACAGCTCCTGTATGCTAATTACCCATTTGCAGGTGAAAACCATGCAAATGAGGTGAATTAGAGATCCAGGAAGCAGGCGGGCATCTGTGCAGGAATAGTGTAACCTGCTACTAGCCGAATACATTTCTGCAAATTACAAAACGGAGGCATGACAACTCCAAAGAAAGCATGTATTCAATGTAGTGGGCATGCCAAAGGCCAAATATATGGCCATTGGCATGGTAAATAGTTGCAAAATTATAAAAAAATAACTTTTTATTTTTTTTTGGCCGATTTCAGACATTTAAGCATAGGACAGTAGTGCGCAAATGGGATCGGCCCGAAAATAACAAAAAAAGGTGGAAATAAACTTTTAAACCAAAATCAGCATTCTGCCATAATAATCAATGACATGCAGAAGACAACAATACCATGGAATAGTGGTTGCTAAGGGGAAAGGATGAGTGTCAGTCTTGTAACCATGCATTAGCAGTAAGTTTTATGCAAATGAAGGGATTGATACTGAATAACAGATTTCCCCTCAGTGATAGCTAACAACCGACCTTGTAAGTGCAACAATACCATGGTATAAGCCTAATAGGTAGATGACCTCATAAGGGGGAGTGTCATGCATGCTGTAAGCTTATTGGAGCTCTGTGGCCCATGTTTGCCCTTAGCTAAGCACAGCTAAGGAAGGGTGTGTGTGTCTGAGGCTGCCTAGCAGTGTTTACATTGCCTAAATGGGTGTGTGCACCGTGCACCAGGTTTAAAAAAAACAGGAAATAGCAGCTCTGTTCACATCTGAGCACTGGGTATGCACTGTGCATCTCGGGGCTTAAACGGGAAGGCAATGGGAAGAGAAAACAGCAGTAGGAAGGCAATCAAGGAGAGCTACTATAGCTGGCAGGTGAAATGTATCAGAATCAGCCAATTACACAGGCAGCAGCCCAGCCCAGCACACTACTATAAATTATGCAAACACCTTTCACTTTGGTTTTCCCCACAAACTCTACACCACCAGTGTACACAAACGAGGAAATTTTACCTGACAAAACTAACAAAATGATAGGGGCTGCTGTTGCTGTCATACATCAATATGTGGAAGAGGCTGAGGGTGGTGAGGATGAGAATGCTGACGATCAACCCACAGTGAGGAGAAGGAGAAGAGTGTACATACCCAGGGTAACCTACTAGGGGGCTACACGAGCTGGAGATAGTGGAGTGCTATAGGGTGGACAGGGACATCCTACAGCACATTGTTGAGCTGTGCCGACCACCCCTCACACACAGAACCAACAGAGGGGAACCCATCCCAGTGGATACCAAGGAATGTGTAGGCTTAAGAATATTAGCCACAGGTAGCTTCCAAAGGCCAACTGGGGATATCATGATGATCTCACAGGCATCAGCATCCAGGGTACTCTACCAGGTCCTGGATGCCATATCAGCACATGCCAGTGAGCACATATATTTCCTCAACACCCATGGGGCGTTGACCAGCAATATGTGTCTCTTCCACCAAATAGCAGAATACCCTGAGGTAGTGGGTGCATGCACATACACATCAAAGCACCACCTGGCGAGCAAGGTAGGGTCTACATAAACCACAAGGGCTCCCCTCCATCAACTGCCAGGTCGTGTGCAATGCCCAGGGCATTATAATGAATGTGTGTGCTGGCAGCCCTGGAAGCTATCACGACTCAAACATCTGGCGTATGACACAGCTGTACCAGAGATTTGCCTGTGGGGACATCCCATATGGCCGCCTAGTGGGGGATGCTGGTTATGCACTGGAGCCATGGCTGATGACACCCATCAGAAATGCACACACACTGGAACAAGAACTCCATAATAAGGCACACGCACAAATGAGAATCATAATAGAGCATGTGTTTGGGATACTCAAGTCACGGTTCTGATGCCTGGACATATCTGGTGGAGCCTTGTAGTACTACATGTATGCAAATTTTCATTGTATGTGCCATACTACACAATATGATCCTGTAGGAACAGCTGCAGCAGGAAGAGCACGGGGCAGGGCCACACAGCCCCCCACCATTGCCAAGGCCAGCACAGGCACAGAGTGACTCGGAGGAGGAACAACCTGAGCCTGCCCATGTAGGCAGAAGGAGGCATGCCCAGTATGCCAAGGCTTTGGCAAAGAGGCAACGCATAGCACATACACTGACACGGTAGGAACCCAGGGAATGACACCTCTGTCTGACTAGCACATTCAGTAAAAGGGATGCCAAACATGACACTACCTGTGCTTTACCATGTATAGAGAGTGTACTATGTGCATCTGACATAGTCAGCCCTCCAGTATCATCCTCAATACTGGCAGAGCCACAAGTAAGTCACTCTTCCTATCAATTGCTGAATGGAGTAGTATGTTCTGCTAGTTGTAGCTATGGTATAGATGTGAGCATGCAAGGGAATCGGGTGGCTGAATGGGATGGCAGCAGATAGTGGACATCTATACAGGCAGCATGAAATCCATAACAAATACTGGTGTCAACAAAGTAGGGAGTACACCAATCACAACCAAAGTGTCACATAGTTCAAAACACCTGTGTGCCACCCAGCAACAGCCCCTAAGGCAAGACAATGTACCTAACACTTTAGTCATAGGTGACTCTATAGTCCGGCACACTGATGTCCCTCTCACTAGGTTGAACAAGGAGAAAATTACAGTCAGCTGCCTGTCGGGGGACCAGGATCCACCACATAACGCATGCACTCAAGTCACTCCACAACAAGTACAAATATGACTCTGTCATTGTCCATATTGGAGTGAATGACTTGAGACGTACCTCCCTGTACTACATGAAAAGAGACACGGAAGAGCTCTCGGATCATGTGGCCCAGGCAGGTATGACCCTAGCCCTGAGTAGCATCCTGCCTTCGCCCAGAATGATACCACAATATAAGGACAAAATGATTGACTTCAACAATTGGCTAAGCTTCTGGTGTCATTCAAAGGGGATCCAGTATCTGTCTGCCTGGGACGACATGATTGACAGACCACAATGCTTTGCCAGAGATGGTCTGCACCTGTCGCCTCTGGGATTCAGGTTACTGGCTAAGGCTCTTGCCACCCCTATAGTGCCTTTTTTAGGCAAAGTTCAAAGAACAAAACCACCACCATAACAGGTACAAGCATGCAAAATCTGAAGGTAATGCTACTCAATGCTAGAAGTCTAAACCTCAAAATGCACTCTCTCGAGGCACTCCTAAAAATGGAGAACATCAATATCTGTGCAGTAACTGAGACCTGGTTCAAGGCTCCAGAGAGCACCCCTGCAATACCAGGCTATAACTCTTACCACACTTTTCGGCCACCAAAGCAGGACCGAAACACTAAAGGTGGAGGAGTGTCAATATTCATCAAGGATATTCACACCACCAGGCTAGTTGCCCAACACAATGCGTCTGAAATTCTCCAGGTGCAACTAACACTAGGTAAGACTGCAATCCAAATTGTAGCTTGGTACAGATCCCCCACCATACCCCAAGATTCTCACTACACCTTTCTAAACATACTGGAAAATATTAAGATAGAACCAAACACCCTAATACTGGGTGATTTTAACTACCCTGCCATTAACTGGGAAAGCTACTCATGTACCAACACCTTTGCCCAATGGTTCTTGGAATTCATAAATTCCAACACCCTGGATCAACTAATCCATAGTCCCACCAGGGGCTCCAATATCCCAGATCTGGTCATTACCAACATGGGAAATCGATGCTCCACACCTATGGTCACCCCCTCGTTAGTCACGTCTGACCATAAGCTAATCACCCTTAACATCCACATCCCACCCCCACCCCCCAGTAAGGAAACCTCCATAAAAAACTTCTCCAAAGCCAACTTCATGCTACTCAAGTCAAAAGTGTCAAACTTCATGACATCCATGCAGACGGGAGCTGAAAGTTCAACTGCTGAATCCTACACTAAGGCACTGTACGAGCACATCCACTCATGCATAAATCGTGCCATCCCAAATAGAACCAAGATGCTCTCATCCAAAAAAAAGAAGCCAATCTGGTGGTCCCCTGCCATAAACAAACTTTACAACAAAAGGAAGAAACTGTTGCAGAAAAGAGGAAAATCCCAAGATGCAAAAAACTTCCTTACCAGCCTCAGTAAGAAACTGAGATCCCTCATAAAATCCTCCAAAGTTAGTTACGAAAATAAAATTGTCAAAGATTCCAAAGACAACAACAAGGCATTCTATAACTATGTCAAGAATCTAAATGGCAATGCTCAGATCTGCTCTGAGCTAAAACAGAATGGCATTAAATATACTGATCCCAAGGATATTGCCAATATCCTGGCAGATTGATTCAGTGCCAACTTCACCCCCTCTCACCCCCTAAATGGCCCATCTCAATACCGGAAGATTGCCAAATTCCGGTAATAACGGCCACACAGGTAAAAAACGCACTCTCCAAAGCTAAGAATACAGCATCCATGGGACCAGATGACATCCCGGGCTGCGTACTACATGAACTACAATATGAACTGGCACCTCACCTAAGTGTCATGTTTAATCATAGCCTCACCTGAGTGGCGCACAGCTACAGTTATCCCACTCCACAAGGGGGGATCCACCTTAGATCCCGGAAACTACCGTCCCATCAGTCTGACAAGCCTTATCTGCAAGGCCATGGAGCGTATTATCATGGAACTTATAAACAAAGACATTGGCAACCTTCAAACACTGGACCCCACCCAGTTTGGGTTCGTGAAGGGCCGATCTTGTCTCCTGAACTTGATTGACTTCTTCGAATCAGTCTCCAGAGCCATGGACAAGGGTAAGGTGGTCCACACAGCCTATCTAGACCTTGCCAAGGCCTTTGACACCATCCCCCACTCTGGAATCATAGATAAACTTACTAAGCTGGGCATTAATCCCTACGTCACTCAATGGGTTGCTAACTGTCTTACTGATAGAACCCACACTGTAAAAGTAGCCGACTCCAAATCCAGCTCCAGACAAGTGACAAGTGGAGTACCTCAGGGTTCAGTCCTGGGACCACTCTTGTTTGGCATCTACTTCTCTGAAGTACAGGCCAACACTAAGGGACTCCGGATAACAAAGTTAACAGATGACTGCAAACTGGGAGCCATTATTGAATCCCCAAATGATGTGGATACTCTACAAAAGGGCCTTACAGAAACAGATGCTTGGTGCCAGAGCCATGGGCTCAAGCTCAATGCCAAGAAATGTATAGTTATCCCCTTTGGGAAAAAACATGTATCCGTGAATTACCATATAGGTGGCAGTACACTAAACACCGAAAGTTTGATAAGAGACTTAGGGACACAGGTGGACAGTGGTCTCACCTTCGATAACCACATCACCACAACAGTCAGGAAATCCTTCTATGTGGCATACCTCATCACTAAGGGCTTTTCATCCAGAAAAAAGGAGGTCATTGTCCCACTGTACTCATCCCTCATTAGACCCATTATAGAATACAATGCCCCATTTGGTATGTACCTCTCAAGACATCTGCAACAACTGGAAAGGCCACAGAAATACCTCACTAAAAGAATCACAGGCCTAAAGCAGATGCCTTACGCTGACCGCCTTAAAAAACTCCAGCTATACTCTGTCACATATCGTCTATTCAGAGGCGATCTTTGCTTAACATACAAGGCCATGTCAAACCCAGAGCTGTTGGACATGCTACACTTAAAGAAATCCCAATCCCTCAGAGCCACAAACTCCAGGGATCTAAACCTTGTTATCACAATAAACAAAACATTCTGGAGGGATAGGTTCCTGACCCAGAGACTCCCCAGACTCTGGAATAGATTGCCCATACATGTCAAGCAGAGTGCCTCTTTGGTCCTCTTCAAAAGGAACCTTGACGATTGGATGGAAGAAAGGAAATTCACCCCAGGGATCATGTCAGTCACCCTGCTAGACAGGGGTCCAGGGAAGTAAATAGTGTGGGAAGAAATAGCCAGGGAATTGTTATGACTAGGCTTGTATAGGCCCTAGGGCTGATAGCCTAGTACCAACCTATGAACCTATGAACTAGACAAGGTGACAAATCCCACTGCAGTAAATGTGGTGGCCCAAATGTGTGTCCATAGGACACACACATGCATGTCAGTGAGGTTCACATACCCAACAACAGCCTCAGCCAGCAGAACAGGTGTAGATGACCATAAAGAAAGGCTGTGCTAAGGCCTCCAATTAATGGCAATGGATAACAGCTCCCCTCCATACCTACACGGACAGACTACAACAGGTCAGGCAGTTGTATGTTAGTTCTGCAGGGTATGAATTCTGAAAGTGAAATGTAGGTCAGTAAAACCTAAGATTTGTACTCTACTGATATGCCTCTAGTCTGCATGATAGGTCAGAAAACAAAACAAAATGGAAGCCAACAGAGTACCTGAAATACTAGTACAGTCATAGCAAATGTTTACAGTTGTCAGGTGTGCCCCCCCAACAATCATATGTAGAAATGCAGTAATATGTATGAGGGGGCTTAATAACAGTAGAGCACAGATTACCTGAGCTGGTCCAATTTACAGGATAGATTGTTGCATGTATACAATATGCAGGGCTCTGTGTGTTAGGTTGCTGTGTGTTGTACATTGTGTAGAAGTGGTCAGCATGTAGGCATGGAGGGTTGTGTCCCAGTGGCCTATGGCCAGTACTGTCGATGACAGGACCATGTTCTGACAACTGCAGTGCCAACCGCAATGCATCTTAACAAGACCAAATTCAGCAGTGATCCATACTCATTGTTCAGATGTCAATATCTGTCACCATTGGAAAGATAGACATGCCATGAATGTGGGCCCAAACATACACAGAGCACACAGGTGGAAGTACCCTAGACAGAGTACATAAAATATAACTGTCAACAGCACACACCTTTGGAATTGTACATACAGGTTAGCAACACATTAGTTGTCTGTGTAGTATGGAATACTGATGTATTCTACCAATCACTGGCAGACCACAAAAGGCACAGTTATGAAGTAATGAGAGACTGCCTATGTCCCCGCACAATGCAGCATAAGGGGAATGTCCCAGGTATATCTGTGAGTCAGCTGCAAGATGCTTCCATATCACACATGCACTCAGCTCACCCCACCATCATCTACAGGTTTATCACAGGTCATATCCCTGCTGTTGTGAATGAGTACAGTATGACCCCCACTTCTGTATGGGAATACCCACAGAATGCAGCATGCAGAAGAGGTGTCCTATGCAGGTGTGTCCCTAGCTGTAAGCAGCACCCTAACAGCATTCAGACCAATGGATTAATATGGAGAGGAACTATTGCCATTAACACCTCACACACTTACCCTGTCACCCCAGGGGAATCCAGTGACTTGCAGCCTGTGACTGTAGGAGTGACAGAATGCACTGGCCTGCTACAGATGGCCTGCATCACTACCAAATGCTCTACAGTCCTCTGTCAAAGGCCTGTGCATCACCCATACTGCCAATGTATGTTATCTCATGGGGTTCCAACTAATAACATAACACAGTCCACAGAACACAAATGCAAGGGCATGTCAAGCAATCCCAGAGCATGCACACCATGTCCTACTGCATGAACCATGGACCAACCCCTAAATAATGCTGGGATGAAGAGACAACTTTAGGGATACTTTGCAGATATCACTAGCATAATGTTAGGAAGAGGATAGAATAACAGAGTGGGGGTGTAGAAGCATGGATGCCATGGAGTGTGTGAAGTCTGAAAATCTGCGATGTGCCCATACTACCCCTGCCTGCAAACCCAGTAAGGGGTGGCTACAAACCCGCTCGTAAACCACAATGTGAAGGGGAACTGAGCAGATATATGAGCCCTGCCTCTGGGTAACCTGGGTGAATCTGTACAGCTGAGAGGTATGGCCAAAGCAGGATATGGCCATTCTGTTATGTCGATAGATGTACAAGCAGGGGAACCTCAGCCACTGCAGTACCAAGGTGCTGGACCATTTACATAGATCCATCAGAAAGTGTCTAAAGCTACCCCTACTGAAAGGCATGAGTGCACAAAAATATGTAGGCTGCAGACCACAATACTGGACACAGTTTCATTCATCTTGTATTTCCCAGGAAATAACTGTGAGCAAATAAGTATATCTGTCAGTAGTTGATGACATAATACATCACAGTGTAAAACAGTACATGTCTGACTATCTCTGCTAACACCAACCATGTAACACAAGCAGCACAGACAGCAATAGTTACAGTATCCCACTATCTTTCGCCCATTGTGACTCCATATTGTCAACCTATCTACAGACATCCTGCAGAAACTGGTTGCTAGCTCTAGGTGTAGAACACAAAATCCTGCAGTGGCATACAACCTACCTGGATTGGATTCACACACTCAATACAGAAGGTCATACTGGGCATGCTCCTACACTTAGAGAAATGAAGCCCATGTCTGACAACAACAGTGGACTATACATATTTGTCAGTCGCAGATGTCTGCACACACACACCACATTGCACACCATTCATGCTTTGCAGACACGTTGGATAGGAATACTCACACATATACAAGGGCAACACACAATAATAGGTCAAACATACGCACACAGAGATGTGGGGAAGAGAGAGGCAGATGGTGACAAAGAGATTGCCATCATGAGACCTGTCCCACCAGCCACACATCCAATTGGCCAATATCACATGATGTGCCGATGTCAATCACTGTAGACATTTGCTTTTTGTAGCCCTCAGCCCTATAGTGTCTGTGGTGCTTTTGACAACTGTGTAACATGATAGTATAAATCAGTATTCCTCTAGCATTTGTATACCCAGTCCTGTCAAATGTAAAGTTGTGTGTGACTGAGTGTTGTGTGTGTGTTACCAGAGGAATGGTTTATGGCCTATGCACACACACTGCACTTCCCATAGCCCATGTTAGCAGTCATGCTGATGTCAGTCACCTTGAAATAACCCTCGGGCCAATTATCAGCCCCATAATCTCTGTGGCACGTGATAACTACATAATATTATAGTGTAACATACTAGTTAGAGGAGTTCTAATCCAAGACATGGCAATTGTGAAACTCTGTGTGTGTAGAGATTAATGATTTTGAGGCCATTCACAGTCACTACACCTCCCATTGCTCTACTTTAGCAAGCCTGCTGATGTCAGTCACCTTGAAATACCCCTTTGGATGAGAGCTAGCCATATGATCTCCGTGGAGCATGCAATAACTGTGTAATGCTATAGTATAACATACTAGTTAGATAGGAGTTCTAATCCCAGACATGGCAACTGTGAAACTCTGTGTGTGTGTGTGTGTGTGTGTGTGTGTGTAGCGATTAATGATTTTGAGGCCATTCACAGTCACTACACCTCCCATTGCCCTACTTAGCAAGCCTGCTGATGTCAGTCACCTTGAAATACCCCTTTGGACAAGGGACAACCATATATGCTCCATGGCACGTATGATAATTGTGAAATGATTTAGTATGACATACTAGTTAGGTAGGAATTCTAATCCTAGACATGGCAACTGTGAAACTATGTAGTTAGGTAGGAGTTCTAATCCCAGACATGTCAACTGTGAAACTGTGTGTGTGTATCTGTAAAGATTAATGATTTTGAGATCATTCACAGTCACTACACTTTCCATTAACCTGCTTTAGCAAGCCTGCTGATGTCAATCACCTTGAAATACCCCTTTGGACAAGGGGCAGCCCTTTGAGCTCTGTGGTGTGTGCAATAACTGTGTAATACTATAGTGCAACATATTAGTTAGGTAGGAGTTCTAATCCCAGACATGGCAACTGTGAAACTCTGTGCATGTTTGTGTGTAGAGATTAATGATTTTGAGGCCATTCACAGTCACTACACCTCCCATTGCCCTACTTTAGCAAGTCTGCTGATGTCAGTCACCTTGAAATATCCCTTTGGACAAGGGATAGCCCCTATAAGCTCCATGGTGTGTGCAATAACTGTGTAATGCTATACTGTAACATACTAGTTAGGTAGGCGTTCTAATCCCATACATGGCAACTGTGAAACTGTGTGTGTGTGTGTGTGTATGTGTGTGTGTGTGTGTGTGTGTGTGTGTGTGTGTGTGTGTGTGTGTGTGTGTGTGTGTTGACAGTAATGATTTTGAGGCTATTCACAGTCAATACACCTCACATTGCCCTATTTTAGTAAGCCTGCTGATGTCAGTCATGTTGAAATACCCCTTTGGACAAAGGTCAGCCATCTAAGCTCTGTGGCACATGCCATAAATGCAGAACAATGTAATAGCAGTAACTACACATTTATGAGTTTGAATCTCATCTGTGGCAAGTGTATGCGTCTGTACCTTAAAGATTTTGGCCCCATTTACAGCCAGTACACATCCCAGAGCCTGACTTTAGCAGTCCTGCAGATATCATCCACCTTACAAGTACTTGTTGGCAACCCTAAGCCATGTCAGATCAGTGATGCAGGTGGTAAATGCATAACATAATCGTCTGTAAAGTTTGTTAGGTAGAGGTTTGAACTTCATCCCTCGCAAATGTAAATGTGTGATTAGGGTAAAATTATTTTTGAGATCTCTCACCCACTACATCACCCAATGCCAGTATTTACAAGGGCTGGTGATGTTCCTCACCTTAGAAGTACCTTGGGACAACATCCCTCCTATAAGCTCCATGGCACGTGCAATAAATGTGGTACTCTGTAGCAGCAATACATAGTTAGGCAGAGGTTTGAATCTCAGTATTGGTAAGTGTTTGTGTCTGTCATCAGTATCCTGGGTGGAGGTTGTTGTGATTTAGGATGCATTGTGGGGTGGGTTTTACTAAATTATTATATTGAGCACCTACTATATGTCACAATGTCCACCTTACAAGGACAACAGATGTCAAACACCAGAGAAGCTGGTGTAGAGAATCCATAGTCCTACATGTGACATAATGGATCGGTAAACAATATAGGCAATCCTTGTATTACTCAGAGAACACTCTCCACCTATGTCTTGTACACAAACACACTTGGCTAGGCAACAACCACTATATTGTTAGTTCTCTGCATATTGCCTCACATATAGTAATTATGGTGTGATTGCAGTGGACTACATGCCTGCTGACCACAACAGTGCCCCTGACATCAGAAGGTACTGTGATGTGTAACATCTCCTGACTGAGTGTGTGTTATCCAGCAAGTAAAAGGACATGGCACCCTGTTTCATCCCTACAGTAGGCAAATAAATGCTTACAGTGGTCCCTTTGCTATGTTCCCCACTGGATGCCTGCAACAACTATAGAGTCTGCAACTGTAACTCACAAAGGGAATACCATGCCTTATACACATACCCTGTATGGACAGACATCACTAACTCCACTGAGTACCTGTATCATGCTGTCAATGTAGGTACAATCACAACCTCAGTTCCATAGCCAGGTCTTCCCAAATGAGGTCAGGAATGCTAAATCAGAAGATGACAATCTGTACACACATCATACCCCAGAGAAATCAAGTACAGTTCCACACATCAAAGAACATGCATGTGGGACATGTGCACAACCCAGACACTGTCCATGTTATGGAATAAAGATCACATACATGGGAAGCAGTGCACATCACTGCCCACCCACAATAATAACCCAGATGAGTGGATGGTGAATACAATACCCACCTGTGGGGACCACTTCAGGGACTATATCCCTGAGCCACACTGGAGACCATTGTCATGTGGCCTGATGCCAAGTTATTCCCTTTGCCTAGCCTTGTACAGCTATCAGGCCCATTCACCTAATACACACCTGTGAAGCAATGAACCTATGCATCTCAGTACTGGCAAATGTGTGTGTGTGTGTGTGTGTGTGTGTGTGTGTGTGCATGTGTGTGTGTGTGTGTGTGTGTGTGTGTGTGTGTGTGTGTGTGTGTGTGTGTGTGTGTGTGTGTGTGGAGATTAATGATTTTGAAGCCATTCACAATCATTACACCTCCCATTGCCCTAATTTAGCATGCCTGCTGATGTCATTCACCTTGAAATAAACCTTTGGCCATATATCAGCCATCTAGTCTCTGTGGCACTTGGGATAGCTGTGTAATGCTGTAGTGTAGCAAACTATTTAAATAGGGGTTCTAATCTTGATCCTGCCAACTGGGATAATGTGTGTGTTTCCCTGAGTGTGTGTGTGTGTGTGTGTGTGTGTGTGTGTGTGTGTGTGTGTGTGTGTGTGTGTGTGTGTGTGTGTGTGCATGTGTGTCTCCATTGATACCTGCTTTTGTGGACATTCACATGTATTACACTTCCCTTATCTCCTTTAGCACTGTTGCTGATGTCACTCACCTTCAAAGATACATTTGGACAGCTCTCCAACATGTAAGCTCTGTGGCATGTGCAATAACTGCATAACACTGTAATAACAATACATAGTAAGATAAGGGTTTGAAGCTCAGTACTGGTAAGTGTGTGTTTGTGTGTGGATCATCAGTATTCTGGGTGGGAACTGGGGTGAGTGTGCACTGACAGGATCCATTGCAGTGTGGGTTTTGTTACATCATTATATTGAGAACCTATATGTCCCATTATCCACATTATAAAGCCAACAGTTTTCAAACACTGTAGAGGGTGTTGTAGACAATCCTCAGCCATAACTGTGTACAGCCATGTGCAATTACCATGTGACAGTATGGATTAGTAAACAATATAGGCAACTGTTATAATACCCAGATACCACTCTCGACCCACGGATCATACACAAACACACTTGGCTCTTACACCCTTCTTTTCTTACTTTGTCTCTGTCTCTGTCTCTGACTCTGTCTCTCTCTCTCTCTCTCTCTCTCTCTCTCT
Source organism: Protopterus annectens (assembly GCF_019279795.1). Taxonomy (NCBI): domain Eukaryota; kingdom Metazoa; phylum Chordata; order Ceratodontiformes; family Protopteridae; genus Protopterus; species Protopterus annectens. The sequence continues at coordinate 955,183,726 of NC_056735.1, read as the reverse complement.
CTCTCTCTCTCCCTCCCTCTCTGGTGAATGTGGAAAACTACATCTGTTTTGCATAGGCAGCAGCTTGAGTTTTGTAAAGAATGCTCATAATCAGCTGATGGCCTGTGTATGACTTGCAGACCCCCACTTGCTAATTGAATGTGGAACAGCTGTGGTATCATTCCTATAGCCAATTGCATGGAAACACTCTTATAACTAAGGACTTCATGTGGGTATTGGCCCTTTTCCTTCACTGTGATCAGGACTTCATGTGGGTGTTTGACAAACAGCATCACAGAGGGTAGTTAGAAATACCTCTTATAGCATACACTGTGGAGACAGGCCAACAAACCAGACTTGGCGGTGTTATGTGGTTGAGGAAACTCTCACCTGTAGGGCTAGCTGCAGACTGTCCAGAGTTTGGAGTCTTACATGTGTTGTGTTACTCACACATTTCCTATCTTTAGATATGCAGCAGCATACTCTGATGATTGCAGTCAGTACATGGTGACATCCATGTGAGTTACTGACTTCATATCCCTCAGAAGAGATATGTCACAACAAACCCTGTTACACCAGGAAATTTCTCAGTTTATCACAGCAATATGTGAATATTGGCCCTGTGTTTGTGCCTCTGTCCCCCAAGTCTGTTACCCTTTGTCCATATGTCATGCAGTAAGAGTTGCATATGTATAGTACATCATTATTTACTGACATCATACCTGATAACAAGCTAGTGAGATATCAGACTGCTAGACATGTTATGTATAGTAGGCCTTATATTTGAGGACAAAACCTGGACATTCTGTTGTACTGTGTACAGTAGTGAGGTCTGTGTACTTATGGTGATTGTTGACAGAGTGTGTATTGTGAGTATGTTACTTGGCCTATGTACAGACTGTGCTAGATGTCATTGCTCTTGGTCCTGTTCTAACTGATGTTGCATACTGCTCCAGTTTATGGTACCCTATCAGTGTACATGTTTGTAGTGCCAGACTGACACATGTCCCATACCACAGTCAGGCATCAGACTACACTGTGTATTGATCCAGTATATGTATGCTTACTGTGTGAGTGGCTCAAATAAGGGTGGCTTTGTTCACACAGTCCATATACTGTAATATTACTTAGGCTTACCATAATGTGACTGTGACTGAGTTCAGATTGGTTGTGGGTATGCACTTTCACACTGGTGTCTGTTACTCCATGCTGTTACATGCCTGTAGTGCCTGCTATATTTGCAAGTACATGTGTATTCCCCCATAGGAAACTTGGTCCATATTGTGGCAGTCTGCCTGTAGTTTGCACAGTGCTCTGTGACATGCCTAGCAGCTCAGTGTGTTTACCTAGTGTGATGTTATGTCCAGATATTTGTCAGATGTATTGTTGCCTGGCCACCATAACTGCTGTGTATTTATGACAAAGCAGTGGAATGGTGTAAAGATGTATGTCACTAACTAGTGTGAAGTATGTGGGCTTGGGACTTCAGCTCCTCCGGCTAATATGTGTTAGGACAGACAAGAGTGTGTGAATACATCAACTGTGTGAGCTTAACTATTCCAGTATTTTTGTGATATCCCCATTTACATGGCTGTAAACATCCACTTTGTCTGGCTTGGTCCACACGTCTTGCACTAAGCAGTTCTGTGTATACCTCTGCACTGACCAGATTGTGTCAGACTGTCCACGTTTATTGGTCATACCTCTGCTGTATTCCACAGTATTATTACTCTGATTTGTGTGGTACTTCACTATGATAATCTTATGATGTCTGTCAGTAACTGATGGCGTAAGTTAGTATGTGAAATGACTTCCCACATATGTCTGTTAACACAACCCCTGTTACTGTAGAAACATTCCTCATTTATACCTGCAATACTTACATGACATCCTCTTGCACTGAGAGGTTGTGACTATTGGTGCTGAGGTATGACTCCACTACATGTTATGGGCATATGTGTGTGTGTGTGTGTGTGTGTGTGTGTGTGTGTGTGTGTGTGTGTGTGTGTGTGTGTGTGTATATATATATATATATATATATATATATATATATATATATATAGGTTCATACTAAGATAACTGCCCTTGCGAGCCATTTTAAACCTATCCAATTATCTCTTGTGAGACTCAAACCCTGCAACTTGTGTTTGTAAGTCAAACACCTTAACCATTAGGCCACCCTGCCAACCCCCTAAATGAAGGTCGTAAGACTCAAAGCCTACACCCTTGCCAAAGGAAGCAGCTTATTAATAAAGTTAGAGCTTTAGCCCTCTGTGCTATCTGTACATGTGTATATATATATATATATATATATATCTAATGTACATATATATATATGTGTATATATAATATATATATGTGTATATATATATATATATATATATATATATATATATATATATATATATATATATATATATATGTTGTTGTGACTTTCGGCTTTTCCAGGTTAGGGGTCGCCACAGCGGAACTCCAGTCCGCTAATGATTGGCAGAAGATTTTTACATGCTGAGTTGCCGTCCCTCACGCACAACCTTCAACGAAGGTACTCTCATTCACTTATGTCTCCAAACAGAAGGCGCTCCGAACAAGACAACGTCTTACTGTGAGGTGACAACGCTACCGCAGCACCACCACCGCAGCGTATATATAAATATATATATATATATATATATATATATATATATATATATAGGTTCATACTAAGATAACTGCCCTTGCGAGTCATTTTAAGCCTATCCAATTATCTCTTGTGAGACTCAAACCCTGCACCTTGTGTTTGTAAGGCAAACACCTTAACCATTAGGCCACCCTGCCAACCCCCTAAATGAAGGTGGTAAGACTCAAACCCTACACCCTTGCCAATGGAAGCAGCTTATTAACAAATTAGAGCTTTAGCCCTCTGTGCTATCTGTACATGTGTATATATATATATATATATATATATATATATATATATATACATGTACATATATATATATATATGTGTATATATAATATATATATATATATATATATATATATATATATATATATATATATATATATATATATGTTGTTGTGACTTTCGGCTTTTCTCGGTTAGGGGTCGCCACAGCTGAACTCCGGTTCGTTAATGATTGGCAGTAGATTTTTACATCTGGACGCCGACACTGAAGAATCACTGCTCGTCCTGGTGATGAAATATGTTAGTTTATTGTAACTCCACACGATACAAAAGACAGGGTTTAGCGCTTTAAACTGTTGTACACAGTCTTCATCAGAACAACATACTGCTAGTATTCTACTGCTTAAATACTCTACTTTTTTGAACTTAATTGAATGATTGCTCTAGTTGCCGCAAATCTTTAAAGACATACTAGTCACAATAGTTGATCAAGGATATCTACAACCTATGTTACCCTTTACTATGTATAGTAACAATGTATGTGACTACTAATACATAGTAAAGGGTAAATTGTAGATATCCTGATCAACTATTGTGACTAGTATGTCTTTAAAGATTTGGCGGCAACTAGAGCAATCATTCAATTAAGTTCAAAAAAGTAGAGTATTTAAGCAGTAGAATACTAGCAGTATGTTGTTCTGATGAAGACTGTGTACAACAGTTTAAAGCGCTAAACCCTGTCTTTTGTATCGTGTGGAGTTACAATAAACTAACATATTTCATCACCAGGACGAGCAGTGATTCTTCAGTGTCGGCGTCCAGATTTTTATTTGGTTGGTGTTCGTTCATTATTTATTGAGTAGATTTTTACATGCCGAGTTGCCGGCCCTCACGCACAACCTTCAACGAAGGTACACCCATTCACGCATGTCTCCACACAGAAGATGCTCTAGCTGAGAATTGAACAGGACAACGTCTTACTGTGAGGTGACAACGCTACCGCAGCACCACCACCGCAGCGTATATATATATATATATATATATATATATATATATATATATATATATATATATATATATATATAGATACTGCTCTTCAGTATGTATACTGACAGATATATTGGAAAAAAACAATGACCATCATCACAGCTGTGATGGTTTAGTGGTTAACTGCTGCAACTGTAGTGTACAGGGTCCTGAGTTCAAGATCTGCAAGGTATGTGCATTTTGTTTCTAGGCAGAACAAGGACTGTTGGATACAGAGTGGTTAAGGAAGATTTGAGCAGCTTTAAGTGGGTTTGCATTTGTTTGCCTGACGGTAAGCGCTGCTAACATACAGTTAAATGAATAAGCACTTACATTGTGTAAGCTTTGCTTACCAGTGCGCAAATCTGCTTAGTATTTATATTTAAGCAATGCTTACACCTGCTAAGCATGGCTCATCCCTGGTAACCCGTGATCAGATTCCTGTCGGAGGAATTAGCACGGTAATGGCATCTTTAATAAGTGTATTCAATTCCATGTACATAACATGCTTCTTTGTGCTGTCATTACAGTAGCAAGGGGTGAGAGTATACTGTCTGGGACACCTGAGTATATATGGCTAGTACAACAATATTTTCCTTTTGTATGTATTTCATAGATGGGTAGTATCCCAGGTTATATGCAGTCACACTTGCTTGTATTGTATCATTAGGTTAATACTGCTAACAGTGCTTTCCGAAGTAAGAGTAGATTGCAAATTGTAGTACTGGAACCATACACCCCTGCATGCAAAACTGGACTCTGAGTACTGACTATCATATTATTGGTGTGTAAGCTGTGTGTTATTAAGTACTTGCTACTAGATATTGATCTGATGTGCGGATACCACTGTAGACTACTATGTGTACAGGACATGTCACTGAGGGCTGCTGTCATGTAGTAATGGCATACCTATCAGTGTCAGCCATCTGTCAAAACATTAATCTTAATGCATAACCTGTTGGCTAGCTGATTTCTGTCTGTCCTCTGTACAGATGTGCAGATGTCAGATATCCATCTTGACTGCTTACAGGCAATCTATGCTTGACTGACACTGACATGTCTGCCCAGCTGTGTTATAAATGCCACAGCTAGGAAACCCCACCCTGTATGCACCACATGCCATGGATACCTCAACTAGACTACCATAGTCAACACAACATGCTTGGGTGCAGGTCTCCAACCCAGACTATAGCCATGTTATGCAATATATGTTGCATACCTGTCAATTGGAGCACCTCAATGGCCCTCTGCAAGAGACAACCAGATGATTGGTTGTTGCATTTAATTGTCACCCTGAGGATCACTCATGTGTCATCAGTTGATAGAAGGCCTGCTCACAAATGTCAGGTGGCATGATACCACTGTACCCACATCCCCTACTATTCTCATCTCTCCAAGGAGAATATCCTGGTACACACCTAGGAACACCTGCACCTATGGACCCCAGTATTGACATATGTGTTAGTATGCATTGCTCAGAACAACAGTGTCTGTCTGTTTTTAAACTTGCAGTTGATAATACCCTGAGGACCTTCTCACACACTCCACCCCCCATTGCCATAGTTAGAAATGGCTGCTGGTGTAATGGACATTAAATGTACCTTGTTACACTTTTCACCTTATGGGCTACCTGGAGCTTACAGTATCAGCACAGCACTGTTGTACAGATGGGTAGATAGGCATGGGTTACCCTCTGAGTCCTGGTAAGTGTGTGTATGTGTGCAAGTGTGTATATTTGTAGGATACAGCATTCTGAGGCCACATTCTCCACATACAATACACCTGGCCATACAGTATAAGGGATTGTGATGTTGCTGACATTAGGAGGCCATGACAAACCATCACCCTACTATCCCTGTGGCATGTGCAATACATGCATGCCCCTGTAGTAGCACTGATGAGAGAGACAAGGGGTTGTATTGCAATCTTGGTCAATGTGTGATTGTGGGTATGTCAGTGTATTATCATGGGTTTCACTGAGCAAAATATCCAATATGGGGTGTAGGTGCTGGGTATACTGTCTTTACACCATGGTACCCGCAGTACATGTCCCAATGTCCACTGTATGAGGACCACTGTCACCATCAGCCATACAGGTAACTGAGTACACTATCCAGTTCAATGACGCATGTGCTGTGTGCAAATTATCTGTAACAGAATGGACTCACTGACAAGGAAGTTAGCACTGATAAACCCAGGTCTCTCAGATGTCTCTATGACTGTTATGTGTTTGTCAATGTGTATATGACAGTATGTCTTACTATGTATTGTTCATTAACACCCAGTGCATCTCCCACTGCCATACTGTACAAGGTCTGGTGATGTTCCTCACTTAACAAGAAACTCGGGGCACACCTCATCCTAAAAGCTGTGTGGTGTGTGCAATTAAGGCCAAACACATTAGTCGCAATTAGTGCCTAGGTAGGGGTTCTACTCTTAGTGTTGCCAAGTAAGTGTGTGTGTGTGTGTGTGTGTGTGTGTGTGTGTGTGTGTGTGTGTGTGTGTGTGTGTGTGTATGTGAAGGGATCTACTTCAATTTGCAGAAAATACATGTCCCAGGATGTCATCTGTCTGAGAACTGACTGACAAATGCTAACATTTCAAAGGAATCATGTCATGGAAATTCCAAGCAAAAAAAACGGCAAAAGTCAACAAAATAGTTCAAACAGATCCGGTGGTATATCCAAAGGAACAGAAAATGAAACACAAGTGTTTTAGCACTTTCATTCACTAAATTTAATACGTGAACTTCTTCAGAAAACATACATAAGTGATTACCCAAGTTCCCTTAAATACTGAACACTACAGGAAATGACATCAACAATGAACATATGTATATTTAAAAATATTTTTCTGTTCCTTTGGATATACCACCGGATTTGTTTGAACTATGTCATGGAAATTCATTCCATCAAAACTAGTAGTAGATGTGTAAATGCCCTTTTCCCCACTGTATAGCTGTACAGCGATACTGGAGTTGGTATATATAGTTGGTTGTCAATGTTGTGGACACAGCCACCTTCATTGGGGTTATTGTTGTGTGTATCCCCCCGCTTAGTCTGCTGTAATACTGTACAGTTTATGTTAACAGGTTAAGAAGTTGTCACTAACACTATGTGCAGCTCTACACCACCCCACACCCTCCAAAGTTGAGGTCTGTGCCACCCAAACCTGAACACCTATGTTTGCCAACTCCGGGATTGCACTACATTGGGAAAGGGGACATATACCCTGCCAGTACCATCGTTAATGACATTAAAGTAGCAGACTGATTATTTACTGATGTGATGTTTTGCCTATTTTGTCTTGGTAGAATTACATAGGCTAAAATGGGTTCACTGCAAAATTAGGTACATCTACGTGTACAGTATTCTCTGTGTATTGCATCAACACCAAAGCCTCTGTGTGTGTGTGTGTGTGTGTGTGTGTGTGTGTGTGTGTGTGTGTGTGTGTGTGTGTGTGTGTGTGTGTGTGTGTGTGTGTGTGTGTGTGTGTTATACACAAACATGTGGTGTGTGCCACCCAGCACACTTACCATTGTCCACTGTAGAAGTGTTGCTGACATCAGCTGCCATGCACTCTCCTGTATACACCCCTCAGACCTATCAGCCATGTGGCACATGCAGTAACTGTTATAAATACCTGTTACTTGTGTTCAGCTGTAACCAGGATATGACACAGTCAATGTGTCACCACAGTGCCATACCCCTTTTAGGAAACAACAGCAGACCAACATCCTGCTGACACATAGACACATACAACACAAACTGAATACATTATGGAGACCACTCTCAGTCAGTGTTAATAATAGCTATAATGCATTATGGCTGGACAGCTACACATCCTGACATGTAAGCATTAAACTTTCCTGCTGAAAACATGTTACACAGCATTATATTCCTACACCTTAGTGCATTCACCCTGTGCATCAGAACCATATTAGCCTGTCCCTGCATCAATGGTGTGGATGACAGAGATGTGGCACATATATCATCATATGCACAGGGTTTGTTGTGAGTTTGCCAGAGACCTAGGCTGAGACGTTTGGTTGATGTGTGTGTGTGTGTGTGTGTGTGTGTGTGTGTGTGTGTGTGCTAGGGAGTTTTGTTATTAATTGGCTGTGCAGATGTGGTGTGTTTAGGTATGGAGGTGCCCTAGCTGTGTTGGTGATGTGTGTGTGTGTGTGTTTATGTATGCACACAGTTCGGTCATATGGCTGCCCAATACAGGGGTTTGTTGGACAGCTGCAGACCGTACATGGCAGGGTGTGCAGTTCACTGTCTCTGGCCATGGACATGAGAACTGTGTCTGCCAGGTGGTCCATGGGCACTACTGGGTACAAGGCCAGATATGGTAGTCTCCCCTGATGATGAGAAATGTCTGCTGGTTCCGGGTCCCTGTTGGGACCAGGCAGGGCCACGTACAAGTGGCCTGCTTTGTTGTGGTGTGGACAGCACCCCCCTGCAGTGCTGGTGCTGGTACTGTGACTACGGGAGCGGCTGTGACTTGTTGCATGTCCACATAGACCTCCACCTGTTGGTGTTGCTGACCTACGTCCATGTGGCTGTCGCCCTACTCCCATCATATGCTCTAACACAGACATTGCATGGTCGAAGATTCTCACAATCTCACCCAACCATCTATCCAGGACCTCTGCAAAATAACGGTGGACACCTGCAAGATCACGGATGTTGTCAATAACAGCAGAATGAGTAGCCCTCTGGAGCCTCAGGCTCTGTCTGGTATAACATTCCATATGTGCCTGTGCCTCCATGATGGCCTGAAACATGCATCTGGTGGCACTTGCTGTGGCACTTCTGTCAGGGGCATGATGGCCAGCAGCCCTCCTATGAGCACCCCTGTATGTATGCCTGTGTGGTACCTCTCCGGTCATCTGGCTATGGCTGCTGTGTACAGACACACTTGCCATAGTCACCACACTGTCCTGTCCCATGCCACCAACTCCCAACTGTCCCTCATCTATGGCCACTGATGATGGGGTATGTATAGGCAATGTGACTGTGTGCGGGGATGGGGTGGATAACAGCGGGATATTAACAGATGCCACAGCTTCAGCCCCTGACAACCCTGCCTGTGCCTCACCATACCTATCATCATTGTCAGAGTGTGTATGGACACTAACATCAGTTTACCTGCAGGAGGGACCCTGACCCACCTCGCCACCTGTGAGGGGAAAACAGAAAACGTACTTTAAGACCTGTATGTCATTCCTTACCTCTACACACACAGACACACACACACACACACACACACACACACACACACACACACACACACACACACACACACACACTTACAGGTGAGGTGGCACAAAGATATTACACAGACCTCTCATTACCCAACTGTCAACATGCATGACATATGGCACTCAGCATGCACAACAGCTATACTCAATCCCTGTTACCAACATTATACATCTCTGTGATGCATGAGTTATGTTGGTAGGTGTTTCCCCTTCCTCTGGAATACACTGCACCCATTTATGCAGTATTGGTATGGATCTGTTCAGCACCCTGGCATGTATTGTGCACCATACATCACAAGTGTACACACCATTGCTGAATATGTATATGTGTGGCAGTTATATTTGCTCTGCTTCCCACAGCCCCTATGTGTTTGTCTGACACATACCTGGGTTGATATGAGGACAGATGTCAATAGTGAATGTATGACGTCTGATTTGCAGATCTCATTATCAGCAGTGCATGTTTGAGCAATAAAATCCAATTACACTGACAACCTTCAAAACTTACTGTGGCTATGAGGAGTGTACACACCCTTATTGACATGCCACCCTCTTCCCTGATATGCCATGGGGCCACAATATTGCATATGTTAACATTACATACCTGATATGTGACATATGACCTATGCAATCAAATGCAGTATCAAACAAATGTGTTAGTTGTGCATATGTTGATTGAGATGCATACAATATGTGGGTTGCATAAGTGTGCACACCCTTAACACAAATTTTTTTGCAGCACCTGTTAAGTGAACTACAGCAGTCACTATTCTTGGAAGGGGTATACTAGCATGGCCCATCTTCACTTGCAATTATTTGGTCACTCTGCCCTACAAATGTCCCCCAACTCTGCCAGATTGAAAAAGTCAGCTCATGTGCACAGCCCTTAGAGGTCACACAGTGCCTTTACTATTGTTGTGGAGTCAGGGTTATGTCGGTCACAATGCATGACCTTGACTGTGTTCAGATACAGCCATTCTTAGCGAGCTTTAGATGTATGCTTCAGTTCACTGTTGTGTTTCAGGATGATACCCCTCCCCATCCTCAGCCTTTCTGCATGCTTGACAACTATGGGTCACATGAGTGTCATTTTGCAGTATCCAAATTTCAGAACACCATGTCTACCGGCCTAGTTCCTGCTAATGAACCTAAAGGTGTACACTGGCACCAGCAAAGTACAGATGGGGATGGTGGGCCTGAGGTGGAGTGAGGTGTTGCTTGTGCAGCACATGTATCTTTATTAATACTGTCTGTAGGTTTCAGCCTTGGTCTCAGCACACCATTGCACATTGCAACACATGCCTTTGGGAGACTTGATGCTATGCATATGTTACCTGTAGAGAGCCCTGGATGATGTCTCCTGTGAAACAACTCTCCCATCTGATTACCCTAACCCATAGGCTATACTTATGCAGAGTCCAGGTAATTGTCAACACAGGTACTGCAGAGGCAGTATTTGCTAGACAGTCCTGCAAGCCCCTCAGTGTTGCTACATGTTCCTGGGCAGCCTCCATGACCAGTTTGCAACATGTGTTGTCATCTGTCTTGGATGGGCATCTGCTTATTTTCTACATTAATGGTGTCCCATACTTCATTGACACATGCATGCTTGTCTGCACTGTTTGCCATGGCATATGCAATGGTGAGGTAAGACTACATATCTCACTCCTGAGTGCTACCTTTTGGATATGGGATCCATTCCATGGTTTGTAAGATGTGTGCAAGCCACGTCTGCCTCTTTTGCAGGTGAGTGGGCAAATGTCATGGACATACTTCTTGGACAGAAGATCACGACTTGGTGTGACATCGAGGACCCGTACTTGATGGAAGGTGCGTACCCAAGAAGAGTGAATGCTGCAGTACCTCAAAAGCTGCTTCCACAATATGTTATTTGGAGTTTGTGGACACATATGCTTCCAGTGTTTGTTAAGGTATGTATTCCCCATATTTGTTGTCCTAACATAGGATTCCATATTACACATTCATTGCTCATGTTAGGATCACATTGCATTACAGGTTGTAAAAGTTGTGGAATGTGGTATTGTGATATGCCGTTGTGAAGATCTGTAACAGTTGCCATTGTAATAGTGGTATATATACTGTTGTAGCCACTGTATAAGAGTAATGTTTCAGACATGTCCCTACTGTAGACCATCTGTCCCACCATTATGTTCATCTCTGTCCACACATCTTGCACTGACAGATTGTTAGTTATACTGCAGGACTCTTACATACCCGTCAGATATGCCACCATGGTGACCACTGTGATGCAGTGCAGTTAACAGCAGCAATAGGTGAACATGTACAGCATGCATTATGGTTAGGTGTGTTAAATGTGTGCATGGGAAATACCATGGCCATAACATGACCGGTGTACTGCTGGCAAACCTGAACAAAAGACCTCCATACTCACCAGTTACAGGCTGCTGCCCCAGAGGTATACCAGATGGACCAACATAATTGTGTGAGAGATATGATGTCAGTAGCCACACCTGTGGCATTGGTACAGGGTGGGAGCAGCATTTCAGCTTATCAACAGTACAAACCCACAATACTACAGATTATGCACATCTGTTCATTACTACACTGCATAGACAGACTATGTTATTTGACATATGCATGAAGATACTTTACAGATGAAGATGGATAAGCAACAGTGGTCTACTAATGTGTCCTGGGCCTTAGCTGCACACTCCTTGTCCATTGTGTGGGTAGCACCCACCTCCACAATGCTATCTTCAGGTTCTTGACTTTGCTGGTGGGCAGGTGCCCCAAGGCTGGCAAGGAGCTTCTCAGCATGTGTCAGTGGGGGCTGAATGGCATGACCCCCACCTGTGGCTAGCTGGTCCCTCCTAACTGCAGCAGCACGCTGATGGGCATGGAGGATGAGGTTAGTGCAACGATGTCAGACCTGCTCATAACTGTGGTTATGCAGGCCGACATTGTTTAACCTGTGGAAGAGCTCATTCCACAAGGCAGTCCTCTCCTACAGATCAGTTCTGTGCTGATGCATGAAACGTTGATACATATGTCATTCTTATGTGGAGTGAAAGCAGGGAGCCGCTCTCTTGACATGGTACCTGGAAGACATAAACAGGAAAAAAGGTCTGAGGACCTCATACTGCAAGGATATAACAGTTATTAATTGACATCTCTCTCTCTCTCCCCCACACCTTATCTGCAAAAATAATCTGAACTCACACGTCAATGGGTATGTTTACACCAAACCTACTGTTGAGATATATATCCTATTTGCAACAAATATTGAAATGTATTTCTATTCATGTTCCATGTTGAAAAAGTATCATTGGTGGCCTGTTGCAAACAATGTAACTTGTATGCCATTGTAATGGCCACTGTGGTTCCATATATGCATGTGTTCTGTTTGCTATGCAGCTGTTCAAAATCTGTTGTTTTGGGTTAATGGGAATATCTATGTATGCTGTTATAACTAATCCTGGATTGTGTTGACTATTACTACTCATATATGTTCTAAAACTGCAACACAATAGCATGTTTTGGAAGGCTGTTCCCAGCAGAACCACCTCTCCCACCTCATCTGGGTGTCTCACCAGGCCACAGCACCTCTGGGACCCAACCCGGGACCTCCTTATCTGCTGGTCCTGCACTACCTTCAGGTGGAACCACCTCAGTGGATGGTGTTTATTCCCTCATCCTGGGAGCACGCACAGACAGGATCCTGTAACCTGAAGTCAGGTCCAGGGTCTGGTCATAGGGAGCTCTGCAGAGAAATGGGGGATCTGCTACATCACCTTGAGGCCCTTGTGACACAATTAGAGGTTCAGCCTGCCCCTCTTGCTCAGTCCCCAGCACAGCCACCTTCAGGGCCATGAAGGTGCAGTGGTGACTGCCCATGGGTGGGCACTTCAGTCCCACTGTTTCCATTTGGGGGCTCATGGGCTTCCAATTTACAAACACCCCTCTCCATCCAAGGTGTTTACCCACCACGTGTCATATACCGCCCCTGTATTCTGTCCTGTCTGTCTTCTGAACCAACATACCTCCCCAAATATACTTACTATCCTTCCCTAACATCCCACTCTCACCTTAACAAAAAAAAGGGCAATCTGTTCCCAACACAAATTTCACAGCATACATAACTGTCTATTTCACACCCGTTTACAACTGCTTACAGGTGCCTTAATCACTCTGTATCCAACAGCACTTGTTCTGGCCAGCCCTTGCAAGTGTGTAACCCAGATCCCTGCAGACCATAGCCACATCAATTTACCAGTAAGGCATCTGAGCTGCAGATATGTGTGATGTGTTCTCAAACATATCATACAGCACAGTCATTCAACAGTAGGGAAAATGTATGTATATATATATATATATATATATATATATATATATATATATATATGTGTGTGTGTGTGTGTGTGTGTGTGTGTGTGTGTGTGTGTGTGTGTGTATGTATGTATATATATATATATATATATATATATATATATATGTATATATATGGGTCTATATTAAATCACTGAACACTTAAAAAAGTGAACGGTGATTGATCGACCCTATGTAAGAGAAAGCTTACAATGTCGAAGTGTCAGAACAGCGATTTTTTTTTCCAAGGGAAAAAAAATCGCTGTTCCAACAAAAAAAAAAAAAATTAATTTAAACATTACATTAAGTGGGGAGCTTTGCCCCCACACCCCCTACATAAATATACCAACTCCGAGACCACACTCCGGTGCCAAAAACGGCAAAGTACTGAAGCGGCCAAGCAAATTCTTTCCCAGGGAAAGAATTCGCTTAACAGCTACTTCGATATTTTCCATTTTCTGCCTTTTAAGTTCGACCAGGACGCATTCGAAAGAATGCATCTTCGGTCTTCTAATATAGACGCTGTAAATCTATCTGTGTCTGTATATATGTAGACATATATATATATATATATATATATATATATATATATATATATATATATATATAGTGCATTCAGACATCAGGTCAACTCTCTGAACCTCCTTCCTCCACTACTGCACTGTTCTGCCTTGCTACAAAACAGAGCATCACATGTGGACACAGCCTAACATTGGGGGAGATATATAAGGACAGATCATCGATAAGCCTATTACAAACCTATGAAGTTTGTGCATGATACATTTCACATTACCATGACTGTTCTGAAGGTGGTCGGGTCTGAAACTTATGTGTCTATCATGACTTCATTACTTCCACCTTCAGCTATTTGCCAGACTAATATATATGTTTGGAGGAACAGAATAAACACTGTGATGGCTTACATCTTGCAATTCTTTGCAGATCCACAGTTGACAGGTATGGCCCACTGCCCACAGGGCCAGATGCTATGTCCATAGCAGTTGTTCAGCAGGACGTCATTACAGCAACAAGTCTTGATGGCACATAAAAAAAATCTTTCAGCATAATCTATCCCATTATTACAGACCAAGTACTACTTTCAATTACATGCATACATGTTTCACATACCTGTTTTATTATTGTGCTCTCTTCAGTGTACCACTACGATATCGTCCTTGTTTTTTTTTTTTTTTTTTTTTTTTTTTTGCAGTATTATTTTTTTAGTGTTATTATTTTTCTCTCTCTCTCTCTCTCTCCACTACAGGGATCAAGCTGGTTTGAATAGATTGCAGCATGGCTTTTGTAGGCAATGCTCATGATCAGGTGATGGCCTCTGCATCAATTGCTACAATATCTTCCTTGTTTTTTTTTTTGTAGTATTATGTTTTTAGTGTTATTGTTTCTCTCTCTCTCTCTCTCTCGACTACAGGGATCGAGCTGGTTTGAATAGATTGCAGCATGGCTTTTGTAGGTGATGCTCATGATCAGGTGATGGCCTCTGCATCAATTGGTGTTCCCTACTTACTAACCGCATGCGGCCAGCTGTGTAGTACTTCCAATAGCCAATGTCATAGCAACCCAGTACTATAAATGACTACATCATGTGGGAGTTGTCCCTTTACCTTTCCTGTATGGAAGACATCTTTCCTGTCTGTGGGCAGCAGTGTTACAGACAGCAGGTAGCAATGCCTCTTACAACAGGACTTGCAGATACAAGCCAACTACATGTTTGTATAAGTTTCCAGACCTATGGACAGTGTGAGTATTGCTGTTATATGCATTGAAGTTTGCTGGTTTTACAGGGTTTGTGTGTACATGCAAGTTTTGCATGGAATGCAGTCTGCCTGCATAGCTCTCAACTATGGGCCTAACCACATGATGGCCAGAGGATTGGCTGTTATGTTTTGTCTGTTCACCACACAGGTCTTGTCTCTGACATATCAGTAGCATTCTCTCTATTGATTGCTATCGGTACATGACAACATCCATTTGTGTTTCTGACGTCATATTCCTGAGTAAGGGTATGTTGCAACCAATCCTGTAACACCAACAACTTTTACAGTGTATAACAGCAATATTGCAAATATGGCCCTGTGTTCCAGCCTCTGTCCTCCGCATATATACCAGGCTTTGTCCAGATGTCATACAGTAAGAGGTTGTTAGGTAATGGACTATCATTATTTAGTGCTGGCATTCCTGCTATCATTCCAGTGATGTTGTGGACTCCCACACAAATTGTGGGGTATGGTCCATATATATGAGGGCAACAGCTGGGCAAAACACATGTGACCTTGTACAATGTGGAGATCAGTGTATGGAAAACACTGTTATATGCCCTTGTAAGACATTTTATGAGGGAGGGGTATTACATGTTTTTAACCTAGGTTGTTACAACATGTGTGGGATATCAGTAGTAAGAAACATTAAGGTATATGGCTGTACATTTTCATACATTTCACCATGGGAACAGTGGTAGGCTACAGCTTACGGTCTTACACACAGTTCTGTTTGTCAGTGTGATAGTGACATTTTAAGTTAAGCATTGTTATGTAACAGATACATTTACATTGTGACAACTAATACTTTTCCCCATAGGGGTTCAGTACAGAGTGTAATTGGAGGCTGCTGAACTACATTTGTAATTATAAGTGTTGATTGGTTCTTATCTTCAAGGCAAGTGCTTTATTTTACTGTTGCACTACTTGAAGACCTTAGCCTGAACAGAAAAGTATGTTATGTTTTTCAGATTACTGTATCAAATGTTTTGTTTGAGAGTTGCATTAATCAGTTATTATGTATTCCAAACACCTAACTGCATTAAGAAATTGCATAAACAACTGAAATAGTACACAAATAAACATTTCTATGTATGCAAACTTGCATGCAGTGTTATGTCCTTTGCATTGTGTGGGGGTATATGTTTCATGCAATAATTCTCATTTGTAGGAAAGAATCAAACACTGGCCATTCTAAAAGGTGACAAATGTAGGAATAGTAGCTGTTTGATAACCTGTGCATCCTCTATATATACTCTTCTTATGGGTCCCCTTCACATGATCAACTTTTCACAAAGTCAAAATTCATATGGCCGAGACCATATGATCAAATTTTGAAAAGCCGACCGTGGGGAACCGCTATGTCCATACAGTGCAGAATGGGAAAATTTTCCTCTTCCACACTGTAGTGCGATCTCGGAATTGGTATATTTAAGTTACAGGGGGTGTGGGGGCGGAGCCCCCATGGGGGGTGCAGGGGGGCTTTCCCCCTTGCTAACAGTCTTAAGGTAAGTGCTTGTTGTGTTTTTTTGTGTTTATTTTACATGGTCGGCTGTCCGAAAGTCAATCATATGGTCTCGGCCATATGAAAGTCGACTTTCTGAAAAGTCGACCATGTAAAGTAGACCCCTTCTTATACACATCTATAAGTAGTAATATATTTATATGCGTAGATGTGTATATGCATATATATAGCTATATATATATATATATATATATATATATATATATATATATATATATATATATATATATATGTATATATATATATATATATGTATATATATATATATATATATATATATATATATATATATATGTGTGTGTGTGTGTGTGTGTGTGTATGTGTATGTATCATTGGAATGTTTAGTGCTTCCACATTGTGCATTCCCTATGGTAGACTGACTGTTCTGCATGATATGGTACAGATATCATCCTGACATCTTACAGCTGAGATAGCTTACTGTTAACTTGTTGTGGGTATGTTGTACAGGGTCCTGGGTTCAAGACTTGCAAATGCTGGTTATTGTGTTGCAAGGCAGATCTGTTCAGCTGTGGAGGAAGGGAAAATAGCAATAATTACAAGAGATGCCTAATTTAGCCCCCTTCACCCCCATTGACAGTGCCTTTGGTCAGATGTTTTGCAGTGAGAGGTTCAGAGTGTAGATCCAATGTGCAAATGCAGTACACCTGTATATATATATATATATATATATATATATATATATATATATATATATATATATATATATATATATATATATATATATATATACACATACACATGTAATTCTACATATATACATATATAAACAAACATACATCTACATATATAAATACAGTTTCCCTACTGTTGAATGACTGTGTGCATGATATGTTTGAGAAAACATCACATTTAAATACAGTGGAAATGGCTTAGTGGTAAATTGCCGTGACTATGGTATGTAGGGTCTTGGGTTCGAGAGTTGCAAGGGCTGATTATTTTGTTGCTGGGAAGAACAAGGGCTGTTGGATACAGAGTGATTAAGGCACTTTTAAGCAGTTGTAAGTGGGTTTGCGTGGGTTCATGCCACGGTAAGCAAAGCTAACTTCCAGTTAAATATGCTTAGAGGCAGTTAGCCTTAAAAGTGCTTAATCTGTGTAGCCATTGCTTGCTGCCACACAAACAGGCTTAAACCTGCTTACTACTGCTTAAAAATGCTTACTCCCACTTAACCCCGTGCTAATTTATTTAAAAGAAAAGAAAAAAGGGGTGATAGGAAAGTGGTGAAAAACCAAGCATGCAGAGGGAAAGACAATAGGGAAAGTAGCTAGGGATGTGCAGGATGGGTGTATGGAAGGTCCATAGCTGTCCTTTTCTTGTACAGCAACAGCTGTGCATATATACTGAATTTGGAGGTACATTTGGACACTCTAAACCATGAGAGAGTGGTGAGGACAGCAATAATTTGTTGTGAAGCAAATTAGACCAGATTACATGTGTCCAGTGGAAATATTTGTGAAATGGACAGGTATGTATGGGCAAACTTTTTTTTTGCGTAACAGATTGCCCTTTTTTTAAGGTGAGCACAGGATGTTGTGGAAGGATAGTAGGTATATTTGGGGAGTTAGTTTGGGTAGGAAGATAGACAAGACACCATACAGGGGTGGTATATGACACATGTGGAGGGTAAACACTGTGGATGGGGAGAGGTGTTTGGAAATCAGAAGCCCATGAGCTCCCAAATGGAAACAATAGGACTGAGGTCCCACCCATGGGCAGTCACCACTGCACCTTCATGACCCCAAAGGTGGCTGTGCTGGGGGATGGGTAGGAGGGGCAGGCTGTCCCTCTAAATGCACCATGCGGCCCTCAAGCTGGTGTAGTAGATCTCCAAACTCCATTCAGAGCTCACTATGCACCAATCTAAGATCTGACTGTGAGTGACAGTTTCCTGTCTGTGCCTGCTCCCGGGGGGGAGGCCCATCCCCTGAGACATTTCCACCTGAAGGTGGTACAGGACCAGCAGATGAGGCAGTCCTGGGGTGGGTCCCAGACATGCTGGAGCCAATGCTACAGCCAAATGAGGTGGGAGAGGTGGGTCCGCTGGGACCAGCCTTCCCAAACGTGCTATGCTGTTGCAGTTTTAAAACATATGTGGGTTAGTAGCAGTCAACATAATCCAGGATTAGTTATAACAGCATGCATAGATGTTCCCATTAAACCAGAACACCAGATTTGGAACAGTTGCATAGCAAACAGAACACATGCATATATGGAACCACAGTGGCCATTACAATGGCATACAGGTTACATTGACAGCAACAGGCCACCAATGATAGTATTTCAACATGGAACATTAATAGAAACACAATTCAATATTTATTGAACAATAGGACATTTGTCCCAACAGGAGGTTTGATGTAAACATACCCACTGATTTGTGTATTTAGATTATTGTTGAAGATATGGAGGAGGTAGAGAGAGAGATGTCAATTAACAACTTATAGATCCTTGTAGTTCTCACAACTTTAATGATCATTGCTCTAATCATTAAGGTACAGATATTATTACAATACCCTATGGTCTTGGTTTGGGCAGTGGTATGTTTGTAAACAGTGTATACTTCAACTGTCTTGTAGCTAAATTCTACATCTCTTACCTGGTATATCTGTGGAGGGAATGTTTGTTAACACTACCTGACTGTTTCTACACATATTCCCAGATTCTGAGTTAATATTATGCACATACCTCTCAATCTCTTAATGCACACACTGTGGTCAAAGCTTGACAATATGGGGGTATAACAAGGGACATATTTTGAATATTGCTGTCATAAACTTGGAGGGCTGATAGAGTGGCAGGATTTGTTTCCATATACATTTTCTGAAGGTTTTGAGGTCTGAAAATCAAATGTATGTCATTATTTGCTGACTAAACTTCTAAGATCATCCCACTGATTTGCCATGGGGACAGAGGAACAGTCAGAAAATATGAGACAATTATCTGGACATTCTGAACAAATGTGTACAGTTGAGAGGTATGATTATGCATACAGCTTACTACCACTCCCAGAATTCGAACCATGGCTGTGTCTGATAAAAATACATCAATTTGAGTTTCAGCAGAGTGTGCTGTTTGGATATTGCTGTCTATCTTTTTAGTGTTTTCTGTCTAAGCCTCTCTCACTTGTATAATCTGACCTTGTAATTACAACAGTCTTATACAGACGTTCCTAGACATTTTTATTATGTAGCACAGTGTGGGTAACAGTGGTTAATACAACATTACTATTCAGAGAATGCAACACTAAAAATGCCATATGATACCAGAGTAAACACAACCAATCCAGGATTTAGAGCTTTATTGCCAGGCAGTTACAGTTTTATTTAAATACGACCTATATGGGACTATTACTGTCATATTGTCTGGTTTTATTCAATACAACCCATACACAAACAGTTTTTATACTGGTAGCTGACTTTCTACTACTTTTATATTTATTTGGTATGACTACTACAAGCAGGATTGTTACTCACCAGCCTTGCGATGCAGCCTTTGCAGCCTACTCACATGTGCTTCCTGATTCACAGCCCACTCAGCTGCAGCTGTAAGGGAAACAGAGAAATATTTAGCTATACCTATCTATCATATACACAGGCTGGACATTATTAAACAGTTACTGGAATGAGTACTTACACACTGCTAGGACATCACCCCTCTGCCTTGATTCTTGGACCCACTGGCCCAAAAGCTCACTCTTCCTCCATTTCAAGTCAGCATAGTGGTGCCTGACCTGCTCACCAGTCCGAAGGATACCAGTGGCACTAATGAGGTCATGGGTGAGATAATCTCAGGCTTCCACTTTATATTGGGAGCCTTGGTACTGGCCCTGTAGCAGTCTCACATCATGTTTTTTTACCAGGAGTCCTACCATGACCTTGGACTCCTGTATGCCCCAGCGCTGTGCATGGAAGTGCATTCCATCTCTGACTCCAGCCATACTGCCTATAGTGAGAAGCTGCAACCAGTTATGAGCTATATTCCTGCCTGTGGGATTTAAATATGACCGATTTCCCACCCTTTGCCATGATTGGATGGTTTTGAATTCGGTAAGCTAAGCTATGGGCAAACCTGCTTAGCTAATGTTGGCATTGCTTAAAGGGGCAGGTTCAGCACTGCTTACCAATGGGCAAATCCATTTAGCTGGGCTACTCATTACTTAGCAGTCATATTTACACAATGCTTACACCTGGTAAGCAGAGCAATGCAATGCTTAGCATTGCTTATTTTTCATTTTATAGACTATCTGCTGTATGGCATTGATTCATCATTCTTTACATATTATAAATTTGTTTACTGTCCCTGACATCCCCCAATGTGCTTTCATTACATTTATTCATGTGTAACTATACTGTATGGGGAAATTATGTTTATTTGGGGATTTCACAACTTTATTAAACTGACACCTCACATCTGGACCTGGTTAACAAATATATGTTATTTATAAGGTAATACTGAAAAAAATGTTTATGTACTGCTTTCACATGTAAAATGGTTATAGTGGGGATCAAACCAGGAAAGGCTGCTCATAAAGCTTGCGGTCTAAAGAGTACACTATTGCAATACTGCTTCTGTTGGATGTCTCTTGCTATTTTAACTTCTTGTGCTGTTTAATCTGGACTAAGTGCAGCTAAGCAATGGGCACACCCACCCAGCTACGCTTAAACTTTATCGCATTTATAAAAAAAAGTTCTGTTGTGTTATTTTATCTATACCCTTCAGAATATCCCTGCTAATGCTAAACCTGTAATTTTATCAGCTTTTTGCTTTGTGGGGGCCGGGACATTTGTCCTATTTGCCTTTGACCACTTTTATTTTCCTGATGGGTTGGGGGTGTTATGAGCATTCTTACTCATTTTTAATTGCTGAAAGGCAATTCCGGAGTGCAGGGGTGTGTGTATTGTGAGAGCTCTGCTCTCAGACACACCCCCTGCACTTGTACACAGCTACATGTCCGTTTAACAGCCCAGGCAGTGCACCTTCATGGATATGCAAGGCGCGCTGCCATGCTGTAGGGGAACAGTCCCTGCTGTGCAGGAGTAATTTATTCATGCACAGCTGATTGCTGAATCCCAGGGATTGTTTTCATGCTGGTTCAAGGAGGTTATTTTTTCTCCTTAGTAGAGGGCATCCAGCCAAATCACACAAGCCAGAATGTGATTTACAGCTGATATCCCTTCTGTACAGTCACTTTGAGTTGCACTATTCTTTTGCACAAACAAGGTAAATGCTACAACATACATATAGCTTTATTTTCATACCATGTTGTACTGCAGTTTTGGTTATTATGGTGGAGTCACCCTTTTGGAATGTACCTCACAAGGCATCTGCAGCAGCTGGAATGCCCACAGAAGTACCTCACAAAGAGAATTACTGGCCTCAAACAGATGCCCTACACTGATCGTCTCAAAAAACTCCAGCTTTACTCTGTAGAATATCGCCTGCTTGGAGGTGATCTCTGCCTAACATATAAAGCTGTGTCAAACCCAGAGCTGTTGGACATGCTACACCTAAAGAAATCCCAATCCCTCTGAGCTACATGGGCTAGGGACCTAAACCTTGTCACCACAATAAACAGGACTTGCTGGAGGGATAGATTCCTGTCCCAGAGACTTCCCATACTCTGGAACAAGCTACCCATCTATGTCAAGCAAAGTTCCTCATTAACACTCTTCAAGAAAAATCTTGATGAGTGGATGGGAAATAGGAAATACACCCCGGGGATCACTTCTGTGGCTCTGCTCGACAGGGGCACAGGAAATTAACTTTCTTGGGTTGGCGTAAGCTAGGGAATTTTGTTGGCTAGGCTTACTTAGGCCCTTTGTCTGATAGCCTAGTACCTACCTATTAACCTATGTGCTACAATATTGTGCTGCAGTTAGATACATTAACCTTCTGTTTAATATTCAAGCCTGGTTTTAGAGTATAGGCACAAAATCATGACTGAGTTAAAGTGATTTGGTTATGTTTTTAGGTGCATCACAGCATCTAGTGACTTAAGTAGGGTTTATATCACTTGATTGAAACACCTATTCCCTGAATACCTATCGACCCCTATTCAGTGAATGTCCTTTTATCGAACAAACAAATCAGCAAACTTTTTTCTCAGGGCACCGAGTTAGTAGGCCAACATGTGGAGATTTTCCATTTTCCCCACTGTAATGTGATCTTGGAGTTAGTATATATAACTGGGGTGTGTGTGCGGGGTGCAGCCTCCCACATTGGTGTGTGTGGGGTGTAGCCCCTCCCCCACTCTGATGGGTTTGTTATACTGCGGTGTGTATTGCTCGGTATGTTGCCCTACTAAATTAGTGCCCTGATAAAATATTCTCTGATTTGATCATTTGATAAAAGGGTAGTTTGTTGAATAGGGGTTGATGAATAGGTAATCATGGAATAGGTGTTTTGATCAAGTGATGTAGACCCAGTTAAGTGCTGCAATGAACCTATATTGTTGTAATTTAGTATTTATTTGGCCTGTTTTTTTTTTTAATAAAAAGCTTTGTAAACTTTTTATAAAGCCATTGCCCAAACAATGTACTGTCTGCATCCATAGACTGTAATGGTACACCTCTGCACATGTACAGTAGTGCACCCATTAAAGTCTTTGGACACACCATTACACTTTCATTACCATGATGTCACTAAGGTTAAAGTTTAATTTTAAATTTAGTGGCATGATCATTGGGAAAGCAGTGATATAAAAAGCTTTTCCACCAGCAAAAGGAGCTGCCAGACACTTTTTATAATGCTGCAGAAATGCGGTTTGGCTCATTGTGCACTACCTTGTGTATTGCAAACCTAAGAACCTTTTGATGATCAAATCACTTTAAGGTATTACCACTTCACAAGCCAGGTTAACAATGAAGATGGACCATGATGTAAGAATCATGTAAGTAAACTCTTCAACAAAAAGAAGAGATTGTCAAGTTCTTATAGGCAGTCACACACTCTACATCATAAAAGGACACTCAGATATATAAGTTAAGAATTAAGGCAGCAATGAGAAAACTCAAAGTTGGTTATAAACTCAACATAGTAGTGGATACCTAAAGCAGTGGAAAATCTTTCCCCGGATTCATGAAGCTCTGTGCAAGAATAAGACTATTACTACTTAAAAAGTCTGCTGGGAGTGGTTTGTGTCTGTTTAGAAGAGCAGTGTGCCTTGCATATGCATGAAGGCACTCTGCTGTTTAATCTACACGGACATGAACCGTGAATGAGTGCAGGTGGTGTGTCCGAGTAGTGCACGGACACTAAACATGCCCTCTGCACTCAGAAAGTGCCATACGGGACTTTCTAAGCCAAACTCACATAATATTAGAGCTTAGCTCTAATATTATGTCAGTATTTCAGTGTCTGCAGGCACTGAAATTAAAGAATGATCACTTCAGTGTCTGTGGACACTGAAATAAAAATGGCAACAAGAAAGTAATGCAGGGGATGTGTGACAGGTTATGTGACACACACCCCTGCATTGCTAAAGTGCCATATGACACGTTTGTAACCTGTTAAAGCAGGAAATGTGTGCAAATGCACACATAATGGGGGATAAATCCCCCCAAAAGTGAAAAAGCACAAACACAGCCCCACAAAAATAGAAAGTTGATTGAGAACAGGTCATGCATCAGCATGAATCATGTAAGGGTAGAAGTCTGAAAGCAAATGTATGCCAATATTCCCTCACACAGTGTATGTTAACAAAGGCACAAATGATGGGAGGAATAAATACTACATTAGGGACACTCCTGAAAAATTGCCCCACACAAGTAGAAAGTTGATAGATAACAGGATATGTATTAGAAGGAGTCCCTGAAGGTTAGAAGACTGAAAGCCGAATCAATGCCAGTATTTCACGACTGCAGTCCCAAGTAGTTGTCAGAACACCACAATACACACCCATAAAACCTAATAATATCATAATAATACATACTTTTTTACGGTAGCCTAAGGAATGTTTAAGTCTAGCTAAGTGGGCGTGCACCTTGTGGCCATCCGTTTAGCATAGCTTAAACATACCATAGGAGCTAAATGCAAATAGACAAGCAACCTTGCCACACGGAGGTAGTATAGTGATAAGAGTTGTGGCTTTACATACAGGCGTTCATGGTTCAAGTCCCAAAATCGGCAGCTGCTTTTCCTGTGTGAAAGTAGTGTTAAAAGTATTTTAGTAAACTTAAATTATATAGCAACCATTTTTTTGTCAACCAGGGTAGTGTAGCAGTTCCAAAATTGAGATGTCAGTGTAGAAAAGATGTGAAGCCCCCATATAAACACAAGTGCCACATAAAGTATAGTCACGCAAGAATATAATTTAATGAAAGCACATAGGGAGATGTCATGGAAGATAAATGTAAAATTATAATCTGTATGTAAATATAATTTTGTAATATAAAATTATAAGTATAATATGCTTAAATGTGCCTTATTCACTCTCTATCCATCAGACCTTGTTCTGCCCAGCAACAAAATTGTTAGCTCTGCAAAGTCTTGAACCTAGGATGCTGTCTTCCGCAATCACAGAAAAGTACCACTACACCATCTGAGCTGTGCAAAATTGCAATGCTTTAACAAACATATCATGCAATCTGGTCATTTAACATTAATGGAAAAAAAAAAAAAAGCAGCAGCACTAAGTACCAAACCCATGATCCTGAACATAAGTTAGTTGAATGTGCCAATACACCATCTGAACCATAGGAATTTAATGTTGCTTTTTCAAACATATCATGCAATAGAGGCATTAGGGTGAAAGCTTTGTGGAACAATTCATGTCTTGTATATACACACACACACACACACACACACACACACACATATATATATATATATATATATATATATATATATATATATATATATATATATATATGTGTGTGTGTGTGTGTGTGTGTATGTATATATATATATATATATATATATATATATATATATATGTCTGATGAAACATATATATGAAAAAATAGAGTCATAATATAGATATACACACACACACATATATATATATATATATATGTGTGTGTGTGTATGTGTGTGTGTGTGTGTGTGTGTGTGTGTGTGTGTGTGTGTGTGTGTGGGTGTATATAACATGCTGTGCAGTTATAACTCAGAACCATCTCTCTCAATCTGTTAGCGCAAGAAACCTGTATAAAGGCTGTAAAGGGGTGGATGGGCCACATATAGGGACATATTTCAAATATTGCTGTTACAAATGAAGACATTTGCTACAGCAGCAGGGTGCTTTTCAGCAGACAATTACTGAAAGATATGAGGATGGAAACTGAAATGTTATGTCATTATTTACTGACATAAATTGTTGGATCATCACCATGATTTAAAGACAAATACAAATAAATTGTGGAGCTGAACAACAGTATGAGTCAAACATCCAGACATTCTGTGAAAATCCTGGCAGTGGAGAGGTATGCTCAAAACCCCTTAGTGCAATGAATCCGGACCAAGCCTGACAATGTGGGGGGGGGGGAGGCATGAATATAGGGACATATCCAAAATACGTCAGTAGATAAGCTGAGAAAGTTGATGTAGTAACACTGTATGTCCTAACATATAGCAACTGAAATATCACAATTCCAGGACTCAGTTGCTTCTCATTAGTTAGTGACCTCAATCTCCAGATCATCCCACTGATGTGTCAGGAATACACAACAGTTATGTGGACCAAACCAAAGATATTGGCCAGACAACTGGACATTCTACAAATATGTGGACATAACACAACAGTAGGGAAGCTACACTGAGCTATTGAGCAATGCCCAAACTACAGTCAGAATGACATAACACTACCCAAGTCCAGCTCTGTGGCTGTACACCTGCATTAGCAAATATGACAGGCACTACAGGGATGTAACACTAGTGGAAAACAGACACTGGTGTGAAAGTGCATAGCCTCCAAAAATTGCACCACAGTCACAGTGACACACCAGTAAGTAAACTCAACACTACAGTATAATGACTGTGTGAGCAACAAAATCCCGTTTGCCACTCACACATTACCCCTACATAGACTGTCCCAAGTCACAGTGTAGTGGGAATCATGAGGTGTTATGGGACATGTCACGGTCTGCATGTACAAACATATACAGGCGATAGAGAACCAGAAACTGGATAACATGCACAGTCAGATAGAAAGGGCCCATGACACTCACATGTACCCCCTCCCTACACAGCCCAAATAACATGTACACACTACACTGCTACACAATCCCGACAGTATTTTAGCAATGGGCAGACATGCACAGACCTCTCAAATGTACAGTTTCCCACAGAATGTATAGGCCTTTGACTCATATCTATGGCCACTTCCTTGTTACATGTCTGGGGGTCTATGACATCACTGGGATGGTAGCAGGAATGAATGCAATAAATAATGATACTACATACCTCTGAACCTCTTAGTGCATGACATCTGGACAAAGCCTGACATAATTGGGGGACAGAGGACCAAACACAGGGGTATATTGGACATATTGCTGTTACAAATGTAGACAGTTGCTGGTGTTACCGTTTTTTTTTTTGCAACATATGTTTTCTGAGGGATATCAAGTCAGTAACACCAGTGGATGTTAGCATTTACTGACTGTATTCCCCAGAGTATCCTACCGATTAGCCAAGGACAACAACTGTCTGGGGAACAGACCAAACATATGAGCCACGCATCTGGACAGGGTCTAGGCCACTGCATAGTGTAGAGGTATGACCACAGTGATATAACAGAATGAAATTACCCTGACAGCTGCCAAACATATCACCCAGCACCTTATGAAGCTCAGTAAGAGCAACATGCCACTCCCCCACATCACCTGTTGGCAATTACCCATCTATATTCAAATATAGCATGCACTACATGGATGGAACTGCAGTGAAAAGCAGAGAGTGGTGCAAAAATGTCCACCCAAAAACATCTGCACCACAGTCACAGCAACATACCAGTACCTAAAATGAACTCTAGAGTAGAACGACTGGCTGAATAAATACATCCTGATTGACAGTCACACACTACACCAACTCATACTGGCCCAATTCAGTGTACTGGGAATCCTGGAGTGTTAAAGGACATTTCACAGTTCCCACCCTACAAGCATACAGACATGATAGACCGTCAGCAGCTCTAGCAGCATGCAGAGTCAGATAGGTAAAGGATGTATGGCACTCACATCTGCTACTCTCCCTACCCAGCCCAACAAACATCTACACACAACACTGCTACACAATCTTGGCAGTCTGTTCACAATGGCTAGACAGACATAACTGTCATATGTACAGATTTTCACAGAGTTACCAGGGTGTGGAACCATAATCCTGGCCACTGCTGCATACCATGGCCAGGAGTCTGCCAGGTCATTGGCATGATAACTGGAGTGCAGTTGGTAATTAATGATATACCATACCCCTGCACCTCGTAGTGCAGGACATCTGGACAACACATGATGTACTTGTGGGACAGAAAGGTGTTGCAAACTGAAACAGTAGCTGGTGTTACATGTGTTGTTGTAATATAACATTCCTGAAAGAAGGATATAATGTCTGGAACACCAGTTGATGTCAACGGTTACTGACTACAATCCTCACATTATCTTACCAAGACTACAAAAACAGAAGTTTGAGGAACAGACCAAGCATAACAGGCAAACATCTGCTCAGTCTGTGGACAACATGCCAGTTGAGAGGCATGTCAGAGGCATATCACTGTCAGATGTCAAGTCACCCATTAAATGCATGTCTAGACTAACCCTGTCAATCTAGCAACCCTACATGTGTATAACAACACTAATGACATACAATCTGTACCCAATTCTGGAGCTTTGTCCTTTATGTTGTTGACTTGTCTCCACATGTCCTGTCCTGTGAGGTATTTCCACCTACTGTCTGTGAAGCTGTAGCCCCCACACCTCCATAATGTCCCCCACACAGACAAGGAAAATGGGCAAGGCCCACATGAAGGGCATCCCATATGTTGTAACTAGCAGCAGTGTCCAGGCCAACACCACAATACTATGTGGGCACCTACATAGTTTTATGGCTCAGCAATACCCGACAGGATAACATCAACCCTCCAAGGTAGGCTGAATGCCTGTGGTGGACAGCAGCAATACACAACTACCATCATAGGTGGAAATAATCACAGGATGGGCCTAGCAGGAACAGGTGCCTCACTGGATGCCATGTCACCTTGTTCTGCACAAGTAAATAAGGTCACAGGTGATGTGCCCTAAGGCTGTCTTTGAGTGCAAACTGGAGACATCCACCAAGGCCAATCACTACTCCTTCCAGATGTGTGGCTGAAATTCCAGAGGCAATACACATATCTGCTCTGTAGTGGTGGTCAATAACACCACATACACATATGTCATGGATATAGGCAACTGGCTGCAGACAGGTGAAGTGTAAACATCACCTCCCTGTCCCCTCATAGGTATACATGTGCATGGACAGCACCTGCCCACCTCCTCTCATGATCAGGAAGCAGGTCTGTAATGCACTCTTAAAGGCAACACATAGAGGTCTCCAAAGGCCTGATACCATTCCAGGCTGCATCCAACATGAAAACAGGCATGGGCTCTCAGACTCCTTCTGCAGTGCAGTCAACCACAGCCTGAGAACCAGTTTCATCCCATCTGCACACAGGGCAAACAGAAAGTTGATCGAAAATACGTTATGCATTAGCACTAATGTTCAGAAGGATACAAGTTTGAAACTGAAATGTATGCCGTAATGTCATGACAGCAGTCCTCAATAACATGGCTGAAAACCACAATACTCTCCATTTAATATAGTAATATAATATTAATATCCAATAGGTGATAAAAATATACAGCTCAAATTCCCAAACCAAGATAGCGTAGTGGTCAGAGTCCCAGCTTTGCATGTAGGTGTACACGGTTCGAGTAATACAACAGGCGGTCCAAATTTACATGGGGAAGCAGTGTTAAAAGTGCTATGTTCATATTAAAATATGTGTTAAGTTATTTTTGTCACCCAGAGTAGTGTAGCTGGTGTAAAATGGATGCATGAGTGCATATAACATGTAAAAACATCCATATATCCACATGTCCCATACAGTATAGTTACACCCCTTGCTACTGTAATGAAAGCACATACAGATATGTCATGTAATAGGAATCATATACACTTACGGAATGAAGTCATTAGTGTGATATATTATGACAATGAACTGTGAGCAATGGTTAGCAATAACCAGCAATTCTTTGCAGGTTTAACACATTTCTGTTGTCCTCACCCTCTATCTGGGGTTTGAGTGTCCAAATTCACCTCCTAATTCTGTACAAATGCACAGATGTTTCTGTATAAGAAATGGACAGCTATGGACCTTCTGTACACCCATCCTGCACATCTGTAGCTATCTTTCATATTGTTCTTCCCTCTGCATGCCCCTTTTCCGCTACTTTCCTATCACCCCTTTCTCTTTTCTTTTAAAGAATTTGTGCAGGTGTAAGCATGAGAAAGCAGTTGTAAGAGCAACAAAATTATCAGCCTTGCCAGGACCCTGTTCACCATAGTCAGAGCAATGTACCACTACACCATTTGCGCTGTAGGAATTGTTAATGCTTTTTCCGACACATGTTTATTCAATAGTAAGGAAAAGATTCCGTAGAATGAGTCAGGCCTCATATTTATACATATACACATGTATATACATATGGAGATGCATATATATATGGACAAATATATACATAATATAAATAGTGATATACATATAAAATACACACACACACACACACACACACACATATATATATATATACAAAAATATATATAAAAAGAAACTATACATATATAGAAAAACAAATATATATATATGTATATATCTCTCTCCATGTGTGTGTGTGTGTGTGTGTGTGTGTGTGTGTGTGTGTGTGTGTGTGTGTGTGTATATATATATATATATATATATATATATATATATATGTATATACACTCATAACATGTAGTGGAGTTATACCTCAGAACCATGCCTGCCAACCCCTTACTACAAGAAATCTGGCCCAAGGCTGTCCAAATGGGGGGGACAATGGGACAAAACTAGGGACATATTTAAAATATCGCTCTTATAAATGTAGAATGTTGCCAGAGTGCCAGGGTTTGTTTCAGCATACATGTTCTGAAGAATGTGAGTTCCGAAACTAAAATATTTGTCATCATTTACTGTCAGAAATCCTTAGACCCTCACAGTGATTTACCAGGGATATGAAAATAATGCATCTGTGAAACAGACCAGAAATATGAGCAATAAAGCTGGACATACTGCAACAATCCAGACAGTCCAGAGGTAGGCTCAGAACCCCTTAGTGCAATGAACCTGGGCCAGGCCTGACAAAGTGGAGGAAGAAAGCCATGGAAATAGGGACATATCTGAAATACTGGAGTAGATAAGCTGACACAGTTGCTGCAGTAACACCCTCATGTCAGTCCTAACATATATTGACTGAAATAGCACAGGTCCAGCACTCAATTACTTCCCACTAGTTAGTGACTGAGATCCTCACATCAGCCCACTGATGTGTCAGAAATACACAACACTTATGAGGGCCAGGCAGCACTATGTCCTACAAATATCTGGACATAACATCACCTTAGGGAAACTACACTCAGCTGCTAAGCATGTCACCAAGGACTGTCCAAACTACAGTCAGACTGACACAACACTAACCCAAATCTGCTAGGGGAATTACACAAATATATCAGGCACTACAGGGATGTCAGAGCACTGAAAAACAGACACCAGTGTAAAAGTGCATACTCACAACCAATTCAACCACAGTCACAGTGAGATACCAGTAAGCCAAAGGAACAGTACAGTATAAGGACTGTATGAACAAAAACATCTCAACATGTTTGTCACTCATACACTACCCCCACATATACTGGCCCATTTCACAGTGTACTATGATGCCCGACTGTGGTATGGGACATGTCTCAGTCTGCCCCTACAAACATATACAGCTGATAGACCACCAAAAACAGGAGCAGCACTCACAGGCATATAGAAAAGTAGCCATAACACATACATCCACACCCATCCCTACACAGGCCAAATAATATTGACAGAGTACACTGATACACAATCCTGACAGTCTGTCAACAATTGCCAGAAATACACAGACCTCTCAACTGTACAAAGTCCCACAGAATGTCCAGGCTTTCCCATCATATATAAGGCCTCTTCCTCATAACATGTATGGCAGTCTGATACATAACTGGGATAATGTCAGGAATGTAGGCACCAAATAATCATACACCATACCTATCAGCCTCTTACTGCATGACATCTGGACAAAGCTTGACATAATTGTGGGACAGAGGCCCAAAAAAGGAGCATAATTGAAATATTGCTGTTATAAACTGAGAATGTTGCTGTTGTAACAGGGTTAGTTGTAACATATCTTTTCTTATGGATATGAGATCAAAAACACAGATGGATGTTAACAGTTACTGACTGCAATCCTCAGATTATGGTACTGATTTTTCAAAGACAAAAAAATGTCTGAGGAACACACCAAACATAGAAGTCCAAATTCTGGTCATTCCACAAATAGACCTACAGGTGAGAGTCATGTCAAACACATAATACTGTCAGAGTTAAAATCACCCAGGAACTCCATGTCCACACAAACACTGTTAGACTAGCATTAATACAAATGTATAATAGCAATACTTATATTCTGTCCCTATGTCTGGAACATTCTCCCCCATTCTGTTGGCCTGTCTCCACGGTTTTGGTTGCAAGAGGTATTTCCAAATATCCTATGTGATGCTGTTGCTCACACACCTCCATGAATTCCACCTCACTGGCAAGGAAAAGGGACAATGTTCACATGATGTACTCAATGTTAAGAGTGTGTTGCCATGCCATTGGCTATATGAATAACAACACAGCTGTCCTGCATGCAATTATCAAGTGAGGGACACCAATTGGTGCACAGGCCATCAGCTGCTCATGAGCATTACCTGCAAAAGGCAAGCCTCTGTCTATGCAAAATAGGTATACCCTGCATCCTTGAGAGAGGGAGAGACAGAAACAGTGAAAATAAAAATAAAAATCAAGCAGGACCTAACCACCTACACTTGAATAAAACAAGCAGGTATGTCAAACAAGGAAGCATGTAATGGACAGCAGTAGGGGGTATGTACGAATGGGAAATAGGAACTGTAACATATATGTCTCAACAAGACTTGCTGTACTGTTATATTGCTGATCAGAACTTATGGCCATAGCATCTGGGTCTGTCTGCAGTGACATAGATCATAGGTTAGGCCCCCGTGTCACCTCAGGAAAGGATGGCTCACATATGACTACTACTGCAGTGTGTGTTGAACAATACTGGCTGTGACAATGCTAAGCCAGCTACTGGGATGTCATACATATCCATATCTTACTTGTGAATACAACTATGATATACTTGGTTGTCTCAGAAATGTGAGAGACCTATACATGGTATTTGCATAGTAAAGTACTGTTGCACATGTGTGTGTTGAACTGCATGTGATATACTGAGCTCATACCATTAAACTGTCCAGTGTTATGCACACTGACCATATGTGTGCCTCATATTTGTAAAATCCACTACCATCTCACCATCTGCATTCCTTTGCTTAACACCATACATACCCATCCCTTCCTCACCCCTCTGTTCCCTTCATCAGCATGGCCATTGAAATATGCTGCAATCACCACTCTCTCACCCTTGGATACAGTCATCAACACATCATCCAAATGACTTCACATTTCTCTTTCTCATCCACTGCACAAGCAACTTGCATAGCATATGCACTAACAACATTCATCATTGCACCCATCCATTTCCAGATTCATAAACATCACTCTATCAGACATTCATGACATCCTCCAAAAACACCCTTGGCATACTGTTCCATCAGGATAACCCCTACCCCCTTTATCCTCCCATCCACACCCTGATAGCAAAATTGTGACCTTCCTCTGATACACCTAGCCGTGCTCCCCTTCCATCTGGTCTCTTTTACACGCAATATATCCACCTTCCACTGCCCAACATATCAACTATCTCTGACCCCATACCAGTCATACTGCCAACATTAAAAGTACTTACCTTCACTACCACACTGCTAGTCTTTCTCCTCTCATCCTGCCATATTAGTGTTGGACATCTTCAAAGGGTATGTCTGTCAATGCAAAGGCTACTGTGCTATTGAATTACTTGTGTGCTACAGCAATATTAAGACCATGTCACTAATTTTGTCCCATTGCCCCTCATGTATGTGTGGCATCCTGCAGATGTCCTGCTCTAACGGGTTGAGAGGGATGATTGGGCAGCAAGTGTGTGAATACACTGTGCTATACTGACATAGAACAGAAATGTATATCAGGTATTACCTGTGCACATGACAGTATGAGTAGGTGTATCTGGCCACCTCATAACAACAGACATGGGATGCAAAATGTCAGTTAAATAAGCTGTACATGTTGTACACATGTGTAATCTTAGTTACTGTGCATCTAAAATAGTGACATTTCTACAGCTACTGGTTGTTGCATTACCATGACACATCCATGAGTACTACAATAAGCATGATTATCTGTTTGGAATTGGAGAGGTGTCCAACTGTGCTATGACTATGTGTCCATGCCTACTGTAAACAGCTATATGAACAGCAACATAGCTGTATGGACTCAGCGATACCTTACTTGTAAAACCTGCCTTCACCAAAGTAGAATAATCCCCTTTGCTGGACAGCAGCAATACACAAACCACAGACTCGGTCCCTATATTGGCTGTACAGGGCAAATTAGGAGCTGGCATCAACTTGGCATCAAGTCAGCCTTTTTCTGATCAACCATATAAGGTCACAGGTGGAGTACTGTAAGGCTAACTATGAGTACAAATTGGACACATCCACCATGGTTAATCACAAGGTCGTCTTCACATATGTCTGCAATCTTGGAGGCAACAAACCTACCCACCGTGTAAAGGTGGTCAGTCAGACCACATACACACATAACATAGCTATAGCCAACCTACTGCAAATAAGTTTAGGGCAAACATCACTCCCTGGCTCAGCATCACTAAAGGTGGATATACACAGCACCCACAACCTTCTGCTCATCAGAAGTGAGCAAGTACATATTGCCTATTGAAAGTTAACAAATGTAAGTATCCATGGAACCTGATAACATCCCTGTCTGCATCCTACATGAACTCAGGCATGTTCTCCCAGCTCCATTACACACTGTAGTTACACCAAGCCTTGGCACCATCCACACCCCAGCCACATGGAAGATGTCATCCCTCTACACAGACATGAATGAGCAGAAGTGGATTATGAAATTAACTAGCCCTCATTGGGGGGGATATGACACATTAGGACCAGCAGTGCAATGCAAGCAGATACAGTGCTGATAGATTACAGGGGTATGTTGCGGTTGTGAGTAGTGGATACTGGTATTCAATGTAGCTGTGCAGGTTCTGTACATATGGTTGCCAAATGAATGAGGTCCTGTAATGTGTTTCCCTTTTTATGTCTTCCAGGTGCAATGTCGCATCAGGAAAGGTCTACTTTCTCAGTGGCTAAGACAAATATAATCATAGAAGCCATACTACAGAACCATGCCATAATGTTTGGCTGGAGCCAGCAACATCTACGGGAGAGGACCAGCCTGTGGGCCGACCTTGTCCACTGGGTAAATGATGGCGGCCTGCATGCATGACATACGAGCAAGTCTGGCATCATGCAAATGACCTCATATGCCATGCCCGGCAAAGGGATGCTGCAGTGGCCAGAGACCGCACAGCCACAGGTGGGGCCCAGTCATGCAGCCCCCACTGACATCCACCGAGGAGCTCCTCGGCAACCTTGGAGCACCCATCCCAGTACAACATCAGGGTACAGACCCCCCACATGCTGGAGGTGGGTGTCACCCTGACAATGGACGAGGAGTGTGCAGGTAAGACCCCATTGGAGATTATTAGACTAGTGTAGCAGACATACTTGTATTTGTAAAGTATGTACATGCATGTGTCAGGTCAGATTGCAGTTGTGGATGGGGTTTTCTAATGCAGAGAAGTGCATATCTATGGTGAAGGACATCAAATTGTGTAGTACTGGGGGTTGTACTGTAAATGTGCAGACATGCCGCAGCCATCCTGTACTAATGCCATATGTGAGTCTGCTGACAATACTTATGTCGCACAACTTCCTAGGTCCATCCAGTCTACATGTGGGATGGCAGCTTGAAGCTGGTGAGTATGGAATTGTTCTGTTGTGGTTTGCCAGTACCCCAGGCATGTGAAGGCCATGCAATGTACCATGCACAAAACTGTCACTCATAGCTATATTGCTTTATGGGCATGTTCACTTGTGGTGGGGTTAACTGCATTGCATCACAGTGGTCACCACAGGGGCCTACCTGAAGAGAATGTAACATCCCTGTAGCATACCTCACAACCTGTCAGTGCAAGACTTCTGGACAGAGACCAACAAAATGGGGGACAAATGGCCTAAGGTAGGGACATGTGTGAAACCTTACTCTCATACAGTGGATATAAACAGTGTACACACCTCTGTTAAGATGCCAGGTGTTTGTGCTATATATATATATATATATATATATATATATATATATATATATGTATATATACACACACAAATTGAGACCACAATATGTCAGTCCACACCTTTTGCAACCTGTAATGTGACATATGACATGAACAATTCACTTGTAAAACCAATCAATCTGGTGGGCACCAAATATGGAGTATACAAACCTTACAATAAGCTGAAAGCATATGTGTGCACACCCTTCAAATAATATTCTATTGCAGCAGCTTGTGATTTACTGACAGGATTCAGTCTGCTTGGGTACACACCTGCCATCAAGTAAAGGCACTCTGAGTAACACCAAATAACAGTCTGCTGTCCAAGTAGGATATTCATGACATATGCTCAGTTGCCTGTAACAGCCATGGTTTACATAGAGCTTACAAAGCAGCAAAAGGATCTCATATTTGAAAGGTATCAGTCAAGAGTAGGGTACAACAGCATGACCATAGGATTGCATACACCATGGAACACATTGGAGACAGTTGTCAAAAGGTGGATTGAATATGGGACAACATTGCTGTTGAAAAGGACTTGATGTCCCTCCAAAAACGATGACAAGACATGTCAAAACCTGGTCAGGGAGGCTGCCAGGAGAAATACAGCAACACTGAGGGAGTTGCAGGAATCTTTTGCAAGTACTGGTGTTGTGTACTTCATGTAAGAACACTCTCCCATATTCTGCATACGTCTGGCCTATGGGGTATGGTCAGAAGATAGAAGCATTTTCCCACACCAAAAAACATCCAGGGGTGGATACAATTTGCAATATAGCACATCAAGTCTCCCAAAGGCATGTGTGAAAATGTGTTATGGTGTAATGAGACTATGGATCAGCCTCCAAACACAAATGCCAAGAGGTCCAGCAAGACAAACAACGTTCTCAGTAGAAAAAACACTTTAATGTGAGGAGCAAAGCTTTCGGATAAAATCCTTTATCAATACTGAAAATACAAATGCAAATGCAGGGTATATATAGGTCTAAAAAAGTCATATGACCGGCAGCCAAGAAGTCACATGACCCAATCATTAAAAGAAAACATGTAGAAATAAATAAATATGCAAAGCTAAAAAATGCAACAGCATAATGCATACATGAAAACAAAAACATTTAAAAAGGAAGAATGTATATTTTTAAAAAAGGAAGAATGTATATTTAAAAAAAGCAAAGTTTTAACCTAAAAATCACATGTACAATCATATACATAAAGAGAAAATCTCATAATTTAGATCTACTCATTCTGACCAAAATAGGTTTAAGGCTGACAGTACTATTCAAACCAGGGGGTGAGTCACCCATCAATCTAATTATCCAGTTGTATTCTTTAATTTCTAATTTGTTATTGATATCACCACCTCTGGGTGAGGGTGAAACATGGTCTATAGCTTTAAATTTAAATACATGCTGTTCACCAAAACATAGCCTGTGTTTATATAAAGCATTAGTGTCCACACATCTTCGGATTTCAGACTTGTGTTTTGTGATCCTATCTTTAAGTTTACGCGTGGTTTTACTCACATAGAAAGAGTTGCATAATACACAGGTAGCAAGGTAAACCACGTGGGTGGTAATACAAGTAGCAGTTACATTGAACCTAAACAGCCTCTTACTGACTGGGTGTTCAAAGATACCTAAATGTTCATCATCAATGTCATCACAGCACGAGCAGTTATAACATTTTCGTGTGCCCATAATGCTGGATGGATGTGTTGTGATATTTGTAGGAAAATCTTTGTAACAGAGGACACTCTTGAGGGTTCTCATGTTACGATATGCAAAAAATGGGACATTGCCCAGCATTGCTTTTAACTCTTCAGATACCATCAAGATTAGCCAATTCTTATGGATAATACATTTAATACATGGTGTTTTTGTACTAAACGAAGTAACGTATCTTACTTTCATCTCATTCTGGATGGACACATTGGGCAAGCCAACAGCTTGTGTTTCTACGGCGTCATTTAACATAACAGGGGCCACCCTCGACTTTCTTTCCTCTAGCACATTTAGTTTCTCATTATTTAAGGTGGTAGCATCATAACCACTGTTAGTGAAATCAGCTATCATCTCATTCAACTGTTCGGAGAAGCTAGGATCTTCCATGTTAAACCTACTGGCTCTATAAAATTGAGACCTGACAGTACCTCTAAAAACATGTGGCGCATGCATACTACTTGCATGAGTGTACCTTCCTGCACAGACTTCCTTTCTATGGAGGCTTGTTCTAAGTGTACCACTGTCAAGACTCAAGTTGATATCTAAAAAATTAATAGTAATTTCAGATGAACACATTTTGAACTTCAAAAAAGATGAGATTGAATTGATGTACAGCATAAAATCATTCAAATCCTGTAACGTGCCCCCTCAAATCAAAAAACAGTCGTCCACAAATTGTTGAAAGAACTTTACATTATCTTTATATGGATTCAAACCACTAAATAAATGTTTCCTTTCCCACTGGTATAAAACTAGGTTGGCATAAGTATTGGCTACCAAAGTACCCATAGCCACACCTGTGAGCTGAAGATACAAGGATTCATTAAAAAGGAAAACATTATTTCTCAACACCACATCCATGACAGTGCATATTTTTTCAATTTTGTGGAAGTTGGGATCAGGACATGAGAGTAAGAATTCTTCCTTTTTTAAATGTTTTTTGTTTTTATGTATGCATTATGCTGTTCCATTTTTTTAGCTTTGCATATTTATTTATTTCTACATGTTTTCTTTTAATGATTGGGTCATGTGACTTCTTGGCTGCCGGTCATATGACTTTTTTAGACCTATATATACTCTGCATTTACATTTGTATTTTCAGTATTGATAAAGGATTTTATCCGAAAGCTTTGCTCTTCACATTAAAGTGTTTTTTCTACTGAGAACACTATGGATCAACCTCACAGAAACAATACCAAAAGATATGTGTGGTGCACAAGCAACACTCCTCTTAACCTGAACACCAACATCCCCATGGTGAATCATGCTGGTGGCAGTGGCCTGCTGTGGGGATGCTGTTCCAAAGCCAGAACTGGGCCTGTAGTCATGGTGATGGGGATTCTGAACAGTTCCAAATAACACCCACATCTGGCCCAAATCCATCAGTCATCTGCAAGAACATTGAGGATGGGGAGGGGTGTCAGCTTTCAACCTGACAAAGACCCAAAGTATACATCCAAAGCTACCTAAGAAAGGCTTCACCTGAACACATTTATGGTTATGGATTGACCCAGCCAGAGCCTAGAACTACGCGAGATAGATAAACCCCAGTGTGACCTGACAAGGGCTGTGTACATGAAATGCCCTTCCAATCTGACTGAAGTTGGTGACCTTTACATGGAAGACTGGCCAAATAATGCCAAGTCAAGATGAGCCATGCTGATAGACACCTTCACAAGAACAGTGAATGCTGTAAGTCACTTACAAGGTGCTTCAACAAAGTATCATTTTAAGGATGTGCACACTTATGTAACCACCGTATTGTACATATTGCAGTCATTATATTTTACACATAGCACATTTGTTTGTTTATTGATTGGATTGCACAGGTCATATGTCACATGAAAGGTGGGTAACATATTTGAATGTATCATTGTGGTGTCATCTCATATATTACAAGAACATGGCATGTTAACAGGGTAGTGTACACTGATCACATCCACTGTAAGCTTAGAAGTATGGTGGTGTGACAGGAATTGTGTGACATTACATTTACTGCTGGTTTGGAGGTCTGACACTAAAAAGTATGTCATTAATCAGTGATGTCACTCCTCAGAGCATCCCAGTTATGTATCATAGAAACACAGGGGTTATGAGAAACAGAGCAAACATATGAGCCAGACATCTATATATCCTGTGAGGATCTGTGCAGTTGCGAGGTATGTTCTGTAGTACTTGCCACTGTGCTATACAGGTGAACAGCAATGATGTGTACATGGGTGCAGTCTGTGCTGGGGAAGAGCCATCACCTAGTAACACTAATCACATATCCCAGAGCTCTATATTGTTAGTTACATGTAGTAAAACTGGCTGCAATGCATGATATTGAGTGCAGTGTGTCATGCATGTCACCTATTTGGGTAATGTGATGTCTGTGTAATAGATTTGTGCCACCTCACCTGTAAATGTGTGTGTGTGTGTGTGTGTGTGTGTGTGTGTGTGTGTGTGTGTGTGTGTGTGCGCGCACGTGTACGCACGTGTGTGTACCAGCCAACCTCAAAGTGCAGATATTAATGTACATATGTTGTCTTCCCCTCACAGGTGACAATGGGGTTTGGTGCCCCTCCATCTTGGAAACTGATGTCATTATCTCTGCAGACTCTGACAATGATGAAAGGAATAGTGAGGTTCAGGTGGGGTTGTTAGGGGCTGAATCTGTGCCATTGGTTCGCATCCCACTCTTGTCCACACCATCCCCACACACAGTGACAATGCCCACACATACCCCATCACCAGTAGCCACAGATGATTGACAGATGGCAGGTGGTGGCATTGAACAGGCTAGTGTACTGACTATGGCAGTTGTGAGTGTAGACACTGGCCATAGACAGAGTGCAGGTGAGGTCACACACAGGCGGATGGACAGGGGTGCTCGCAGGAGGACCACTGCTCATCAATCTGCTGTTGCAAGTGCCACAGCAGAAATCACTAGACGCATGTTTGGGCTGTCATGGATGCAAAGACACATAGTGAATGCCACACCAGACAAACACTCAGAGTGGTGGATGCAACTCTTCCTGATTTATGTGGCGACATACATGACCTTGTTGAGGCCACATGTCAAAATACTGAGCTCAAGAATAGACGGTAAGGTGAGACTTTGGCAATCCTTGACCATGGCATGTCTGTGCTGTAGCGTGTGGTGGGAGGTGGGCATTGGCCACATGGATGTAGGTCAGCACCAACAACAGCTGAGAGTCTATGGAGCCATGCACCTTCACACTCCCATAGTTGCAGTGACACCAGCACTACCGAAGGGGGGTTGCTGTCCACATCAACCAGAGCAGGCCATGGGCGTGTGCTCCTGTCTGATCCCATCAGGGGCATGGATCCAGTAGACAGCAGTCACCATCAGGAAGCAGTACTGCATCTGGCCGTGGGCCTGGTGATGCCAGTGATTCCCCTGGCAGGAACAGTTCCCATGTCCATGGCTGGAGACGGTGAACTGGA
Source organism: Protopterus annectens (assembly GCF_019279795.1). Lineage (NCBI taxonomy): Eukaryota > Metazoa > Chordata > Ceratodontiformes > Protopteridae > Protopterus > Protopterus annectens. The sequence goes on along the minus strand of NC_056735.1, from coordinate 955,142,122 downwards.
CATCTTGCCATGTATGGTCCACAGTTGTCCAACATACCCCTATGTAGGGCAGTCACATGGCATGACTGTGCATACATACATGCACACATCTGTATCACAGGCAGGTCACCTTCAGACACACACAGCACCTCTGCACAGCCCATCTATTGGATACCTCTCCAAACACACACACACATGATGTCATCCATATGGCCCAGTCTAGGCCTCTGGCAAACCCACACCACACTCTGTTCATATGATGATACCTGTGCCACATCCCTGCCATCCATCCCATCGATGCAGGGACATGCTAATATGGTACTGATGCACAGGGTGAATATAGTACAGAGTAGCTATGTAATACTATGTAAGGTGCTGTTTGCTTGCATTTGTTATGGGTGCACATACAGGTATATGTACCTTATTAGCCAGGATGCATTATTGCTGTTAGTACTACTGATGGAATGTAGTCTGACATGCTGTATTATGTTTGTGTTCCAGGTGTCTGTGTGTCTGCAGGCTGTGGCCCTGCAGACATTCCCAAGAGGAAGTATGGCAGAGTGGGAATACAATGACTGTGTCATAGGTAAGATACAGCTTTATATGTACATGTACCAGGTGTGTATGCATGCAACAGTGTGTGAGGGACACTGTTGTCAGACAGTGTGACTTTGCATATATACCCCTTGTCACAGACAGGTAGCCTTCAGACATGTCAGCTCAGTGTGATTTAGTACCACAGGCTCATACATACAGAACAGATTACTGCAGTACTGTCAGCAGGTCACTCACAAGCATAGCCATTACATTAACTGCAACAGATTCACCTGTCAACACCTGTTGGCCCTGCCATTTTTTTCCCATACACTCAACCCTGATGCAGTTGATGAGGGCATGCATGATACTGAGTATGACAGGTTTGTGCTATGTATTCCTGAGTTCACCGAGTGGAACAGGGGGACAAAATGGTATATCCTTTACATACACACAGTAAGGACTGACTCAAGGGATGTGCACACAGTAACATAAACACAGTTGCGAATAGACAGATTAGTAGACCTACATTTCCACCTTGATGTACTATACTACTACTACTACTACTACTAGATTATATACATGGGACATAACACACTACCTCTTACAACATGTAATGTTCTGAATGCCTTCATAGATGGTGAGATAACCCACCAGAAATAGGATGCGGAGTCATATATTGGTCCTACAAGCCTGGACAAGTGATAGTGTAGCAGATGTTGCATCAGCATGATGTTTCAGTCAGGTATGATGCCTGATGCTGGCATGTGTGTCACTACACTCACTGAGGCTGATTTGGCAACAATATCACATACATGGGCATTGTTAAGGGACACAGACCACATATAGGTTGCAAACATCTGGATATTCCATAGACATCTGTATAGAGGACTGGTATGGCGTGCACAATGGTTTAACAGGCTGCATGTGAGGCAGATGCCATTACTACCCCATATAAAGTAATAACATTGGGAGGTAGCAAACAAGCGTGGATGGTACACAAATCAGAATGGTATCAGCCAAACAGGATATGATCTTCACACAAAGACACACACACTTGCCAGTATTAAGATTAGAATCCCTACCTATCAAGTTATTTCTACTATAGTTTATGCAGTTATCAGACTCACCATGGAGCTTACATAATTTCACCTCATCCCAAGGTACTTCTAAGGTAAAGGACATCAGCAGGCCTAGTAAATTAAAGTGATGGGGAGTTTACAGGGTGGTACACAACTCAAAATGGTATAACACACACAGTATATGATTCTCCCACAAACACTTGCCAGTAGTGAGATTAGAACCCCTACCTATCTAGTGATTTCTACTATAGTGCTACACAGTTATCAGACACACCAAGGAGCTTACATGATTTCATTTTGTTCCAAGGTACTTCTAAGGTGAATGACATCAGCAGGCCTAGTAAAGTAGAGTGATGGGAAGATTGGGTGGCGCAGTGGTGCAGTGGTTAATGCTGTCACCTCACAGCAAGAGGTTCTCTGGTTCGATTCTCAGCTGGGGTGCCTTCTGTGTGGAGTTTGCATGTTCTCCCTGCGTTCGCGTGGGTTTCCTCCGGGTACTCCGGTTTCCTCCCACATTCTAAAAGACATGCTTCTGGAGTATTTCTCCCCGGGCCTCTGCTGAAAACAGGATCTGTGGAACCTAGTCAGACTTTCCCGGTCAACAAATGTTAAATAAAAATAAATAAAAAATAAATTACAGGGTGGCACACACACAATATATGATTCACACACAAACACACAGACACACACAGACACACACACACACACACACACACACACACACACACACACACACACACACACATACACACGCATACACACACACACACACACACACACACACACACACACACACACACACACACTTGCTGGTATTGAGATTAGAACCCCTGCCTATCTAGTTATTTGTACTACAGTGTTACACAGTTATTGCACTGCACAGTTGAGGTAAACTGTTACAGGTACCAGAAAGTCTGCTTTCAGTTTTTCCCTTAGATCTTGCTATTTCTTTCACTCCTGCACTTCAAATAGCCTAATAGCTTTGCATTTCAATAGTTTTTTTATCAAGTATTCTAGCACACCTGACAGCCATCAGCAATAGCTGTTCCTCATGGAATTAGCTCCAGTACTTAGTAGTTATGACCACCCATCCTGGCATGATTAAAGTGCAGTTCTCTGTGCTTTTGCCCATTAACCTGGTGCACTTGGGCATTCTGAGGCACTGTTGCAACTGGCTCATGTACACATGTACTCATGTAAAACCCTCTTCTCTAAACACCCAACACTCAGACTTGTGAGTGATACCCCTATATCACTGAATTAGAAGATATGCACTCTCCAGTGAAGACTGGACTAGCTGATAAAAAGGAGAAGGGCAGCACCTGCAACACACCACATGAAACACATACTCCTCCAGAATACCCACTATCATAGCTCTGACATACAAACAATAACCACATACCCTCCTTCACAGAGGAACTCAATAGACATTTACCCAAACAGTGGAGACCACCTAGACAGACACCCACTCAACCACCATAACACAGCACAAACCACAGGACACATATCTCACCTACACAGTGTGCCCCTCAACCTAAGCCCCAAAGGCTAAACACCTTGACTGATACAGTAATCATAGTGACACACGTCCCACTCACTAGGTTAAACATGGAGGAAGTAACAGTCAGCTGTCTATCAGGTGCCAGAATCCAACAGAAACACAGCCAGTCAGGTCACTCCACAACAACTACAAGTATCACTCTGTCATAGTGCATGTATGTATGAATGACCAGAGATGCACCTCCATGGACTATATGAAAAGAGACATGGTGGAGTTCTCAGATTATGTGGTCCAGGCAGGTATAACAGTATCCCTGAGCAGTATACTACTGTCACCCAGAATGATACCGCAGTACAAATAACAAATGACTGACTTCAACAATTGGCTTAAGTGTCTGCTCTCACTCTCATGGGATCTAGTATCTGTCTGCTTGGGATGACATGATTGACAGACTGTGATGGCTTGCTAGAGATGTCCTGCATCTGTCACCCCTGGGTTTCCAGGTACTGGCTAAGTGTCTTGCCACCATTTTAGTGCCTTTGTAGGTGATGTTCCAAATCAAATTACCACCATAACAGCTATACATATATGCGATATGAGGGTCATGCTGCTCAACACTTGACACCTACATCTCAAGAGGTAGCCACTCAAAGCACTCCTCAAAATGGAGAACATTGACAAATGTGCTGTCACAGAGATCTGGATTATGGCAGCAGACAGCACCCCCTGCACTACCAGCCTATAACTCATTCCACAACTGTCTGCCCCAAAACATGGACCACAGCTCCAAAGGTGGTGGTGGTGTCTCCATATTAATAATGGATATGCACACATCCAGAGTAGTATCCCAGTATAATGCATCTGAGATATTTCAGGTACAACTGACATTGGGTAATAGTGCTATCCAGGTCATAGCCTGCTATAGGTCCACATCCATGTCCCCTAGATTCTCAATCCACATTCCTCAACACCCTGGAATATATCAAACTCCAACCCAACACTCTCATATTAGGAGAGTTCAACTACCCCTCAATTAACTGGGAAAGATACTCAAGCACCAATACACTGGCTCAACGCTTCCTGGAATTCATCAGTTCCAATGCTCTGGACTGGCTCATTCTGACGCCCAGTAGAGAAAGCAACATCCTTGACCTGTGTTGATTATTAACATATGGGACTGCTGTTTGACAACAGTAGTCAATCACTACCTGGTCAGATCCAACATAGAGTAATCACCATGGAAATCCACATCTTACCCACACCCCTCATAAAGGTAACCACTTTGAAAAACATCTCCAAAGCTGACTTTGGACTCATGAGAACAGAGGTGACTAACTTCACAGCACCCATGCAAATGGAAAATACCTGCATGACTGCCAAATCATGGACAAATGTACTGTACAAACATGTACATCAATGCAATAAAACTATGACACTCTCCTCCAAACACTGGAGGCCAATTTGATGGTCCCCTGTCATTAATGACCTATACAAAGAAGGAAGAAACTGTTGGAGAAAAAGGTGGAGTCCCAAGAGTGGTAAAACTCCCTTATTAGCCTCAACAACAACTTGAGATCCCTCATGAAATCATCTAAAGCCACCTATGATGGCAGAATTGCAGCAGACACTGACAACAATTACAAATCCTTTGATAGTTATATCAAGAACCTCCATGCCAATACCCAGAAGTGCTCTGACCTACTGCAAAATGCTACCTCCTATACTGAGCCAAAAGATACTGCCAACATTCTTGCCAACACGTTCAGTACCAGCTTTACCCCTCTCCTCCCCTAGGGGAACAACCAGAATGCCAGAAGAATGCCAGGCACCCAGGATGACTGCCACCCAGGTTACACCTATATTGTCCATGGACAAGAATACAGCTTCCATGGGACCCAAAATTATCCCTGGGTGTGTTTTACATGAACTACAAAGATACCTGGCACCACATCTGTGTGCTCTGTTTAGTCACAGCCTCACCTCAGGCTTTGTCCCTTCCAAATGGGGCACTGTTACAGTCATCCCTCTCCATAACGGTGTGGCAGCTAAAGACCCTGGCAATTATCAGTCCAGTAGCCTGATGAGTCTGATATGTACAGCTATGGAGCTCATCATCACGGACATGATTGCTAAACATATAGGTAATCTCCTAACTCTGGACACTACACAGTTTGGCTTTGTGAAATGGAGATCATGCCTGCTCAACCTGGTTGACTTCTTTGAGTCATTCATCAGTTCTGCGTATGACAGTAAGGCACTGCATACAGCCTAAATCAATCTGGTCAAGGTTCTTGATACCATTCCTCAGTCAAGAATTATGGATGAACCCAACAAACTAGGTATCAACTCCTATATTACTAGGGGGTTGCAAATTGGCTGACAGATAGAACACAGTGGGAAAGTAGTGAGCTCCAAGTCAGACTGCCAGCCAGTCACAAGTTGAGTCCCACAGGGATTAGTCCTGGGTACTCTCCTGTTCAGCATCTACTTCTCAGGAGTCCAGGCTAACACAAAGAAACTCTGGCTGACCAAGTTCACAGACAACTGCAAGTCGGGAGACATCATTAACTCCACAAGGGATGCAGACATCCTACAAAAAGGCCTCACTGAGACCACTGACTGGTGTGGAAACCATAGCCTGAAGCATAACACCACAAAATGCATCATCAGCCCCTTTGGTAAAATCTCAGTTCCCACTAAGTACCACATCAATGTGAGCCCACTGAACAGTGTAGGCGTTACAAGAGATCTGGGGACACAGGTTGACTGTAACCTCTCCTTTAACCACCACATTGCCACTGTGGTCAGGAAATCCTTCTATGTGGCACATCTCATTACCAAGGATTTTGATCCAGGAAGAAAGAGATCAGCATCAATGTGTACTCTTCCCTCTTTAGACCAATCATCAAGTATACTGGCCCATTTGGCATGTACCTCACTAGACACCTGGAACAGTTGGAGAGGCCACAGAAGTACCTCACTATGAGGATCCTAGGCATTAAACACCTGTCTTACACAGACAGACTCAAACGACTCCAGCTATTCTCTGTCTCATATCACCTATGTAGAGGTGATCTTTGCTTGACTTGTAAAGCCATGTCTGACCCAACGCTTTTAAAAATGCAACATCCCAGTCTCTCTGCACCACACACTGCAGGGACCTTGACCTCATTACCACAATCAACACAACATGTTGGAGGGACAGGTTCCTCACCCAGAGACTGCACATGGCCTGGAATAGACTTCCAATACATGTCAACCAGAGCACTTAGATGACCCTGTTCCAGAAAGATCTTGATGAATGGATAGGTAATAGAAAGTTCAACCCAGGGATCACTCCAGTGATTCTACTTGATGGGGGCACTAAGAAGTAATGTCAGGTGGCACAATGGCAGGGCACTTCTATGGGCTAGGCTTGTAATGGCTCCAGGGTCATTAGCCTAGTACACACCTATAAGGGCAGTGATATCAGCATGACCGATAAAGTAGGCCAGTGAGCAGGCAACTTATCAAAATACTTCTTCCTACAAACATGCACACTTATACATCCACATACACATTTACCAGATCTGAGAGTAGAATCCCTGCCTATCTAGTTATTTGTATTATAGTGTTAAGCAGTTATCACACACACTACACAGCTTACTGGACTGACAACTGGCCAAGGATGCTGAAAAGGGGAATGACATCAGCAGGACTGATAAAGTATGCCAGTGTGTGGGAAACCTATCAAAATACTTCTTCCTACAAACATGCACACTTTCATACACACTTAAACACCCACATTTGCCAAGTCTGAAAATAGAACCCCTGATTACCTAGTTATTTGTACTATAGTGTTACACAGTTATCGCATGCACTATAGAGCTTACTGGTCTGACAACTGGCCAAAGGTGCTGATAAGGGGAATGACATCAGCAGGACAAATAAAGTAGGACAGTGGGTGGTAGACTTATCAAAATACTTCTTCTTACAAACACACACACACACACACACACACACACACACACACACACACACACACACACACATGAACACACACACACAGGCAGGTGATGTGATATTATAAACTCAACCTCAGTACTGTTACACAATGAGGCTCAGATTTTATGCTGGCACATGCAACTGTTTACAACTGCTATGCCTCTGCTCACAGCAGGATATCACTGTATGTCATTCAGGGTATCCATGTGTGTGACTCCCTCTGTTTGTGTCCCCCTGTGCCTCTCTCTGTATCACTGTCTGTCTCCCAGTTTCCCACATCTATGTTTGTGTATGCTTGACATATGTTATCTGTTGCCCATATATATGTGTGTGTGTATCTCATGCAACTGATCCAGATATATCACATATGGGCCACCTACAGCTAGCTGAGGGTAATCCTGTCTGATGTGTGTGTATGGGGACAGGTGAAGTGTACATAGCTGTCTGTATGCATGGACATATATGCACAATGCAGTCATATATTCCGATGTGGGTTCCAACATGTTATGTGATTAGGAGCACGCCCAGTATGACCTTCTATAGTTAAGGTGGGACTCCATTCCAGAGATAGGTGTACACCAGTCCAGGGTTTTGTGTGCTACAGCCATACCTCTCAGGAGTACATAGGACTTTCCTCAGGGTACTTGTTTTGTTTAGCAGACATTTTCTGACATATCTGTAGTCTGAAACTGCAATGTATTGTGCCATTATCTACTGCCAGACATAATCATCATCGCAGTGCTTTACCACAGGAATAGTAGTTGTATGATGCATAGACCAATATTATGAGGGCAGCTATGTAAATTCCTGCCAATGAGGCCATTTGTGAGGTGCGGCTACAGTCAGTGTAGTAATGGCACACAACTGTGTGAACAGTCCAGCAACCTGGTGATATACTGGCTGTGGATCTCCTGCTTGTGTGGTATCTTTCTAACCTGAGATGTCATATCCTTGTGTGTGCACACCTCTGACCTGTACATTTTTTGGCAGGTTGTCCAGGTGTTTGTCTAGAAGTTTCATCCTCTCTACTTAAACTTGTGTTTTTATGGCAAGTTTGTTACATATAATTGAAGTGTGATGTTACAAAATAATACGGACATTACTGTTTCAGAATACATAACCTTCAGACAATTCCCACTACTGCAAACCCCTCACCCTACCAACTTTCTCAGTATGTAAGGGTGATATTTACAACACATGCCTATTATTGTGCCTTTGTTCCGCTTTTATTTCTGCCTTTGTGCAGACATCCTGCTGTCAGAGGTTGGGAGTTATGGGTGTGGGTACAGAGTGCATTCATCTGTGCAGGCATGTCCATTATTTGTAAAAGCAAACATAAGAAAAAGGATTATTGGGAATGACCACTGGCAACAGTATCACAAAGCACTTATATTCACAAAAACCTTGGCACCTCTGCTACTCATCCTTCAAGATGTCACCAATATGTGTAGTATATTCGACATAGCACTGTGACTTTCAGGTATGTCAGTGGCAGAGTAGTGGGTCTCACTGACATGCATAAGTTATCATTGCAGTTATCTGCACATGGCCCTGTCAAAGGCAGCAATGTACCTTGGGCAGTACAAGACAAATGCCAGGAGAACATGCTGGCCAGATCCAGACAGTATTAACCACACATACATATAGCTCATTGACCCCTGCATATTGTGGACAAGCAACATGTTTTCATGTGTATTGGTACAGCCCTGCCAATGTGTGCTATGCTGCTATTTCCATGCAAACATATATGCTACTCCATTTGTGTGGCTATATGGGGGTGGCACACATGTCAGCTGTACACATTTGCATAGACTGTGCTATTTGTTTTACATTTTGGTTCCATTTACCATACTATTGTTCTCTGTCTTGGGGACTGGAGGCATATCAGTAAAAAGCCCAGGTCAGATTGTACTGGCATACATTTGAGTTTCAGACTTCTTACCCTTCATAGCCTTATTGCAAGTGTGGGTCCTGGTATGCTATCACTATGTGAGTCTGTAGAGAGTTAATTCAACATTGCAAACATTTGTGTGACTTTTCCAGACATTTCTCTATGGTTTTCTAAAGCTGACTTGCTGTGTGGGTATGAGGGGTGGTTATGGGACCCCCACCCTGATATCCATGCCTATGAACCCCCCACTTAGTTGTCCCCATACATATATTGCAGTGGGATTTGCCACCTTGGGTACTACTGCATAGCATGTGGAGGCCAGTTTTGGCCAGACATTTCCTGCTGTCCCACATAGCTGTCAGTTGTGTGCTGCTATCCGAGTAAGTCACCCCATCCTCTTGCATGCGTGCAGTATTACCATAGATATGCTAGCAGAACATACTATTCCATTCATTTATTGTTAAGAAGACTGACTTACCTTGTGCTTGCCGCAGTTGTGAGAACAGTGCTTGAGGGCCGAATATGTTGGATGCACACAGTACACTGCCTATACATGGTAAGTTAGAGGTAATGTGATGTGTGTGTCATCCATTTTACTGTGTGTGCAAGTCAGAGAGAGGTGTCAGTCCCTGGAGTCCCGACAGTGTCAGTGTGTGTGCTATGCATTGCCTCTTTGCCAAGGCATGAGCATAATGTGCACATCTCCATCTGCCTACTGGGGAAGGCTAAGGGGCCTCCTCCTGTGAGTCCCTCTGTGCCTGTGGGGACCTTGGCAATGGTAGTGGTGGGCTGTGTGACCCTTCCCCATGCTGTTCCTGCTGCAGCTGTTTCACAGGATCATATTGTGTAGCATGGCACATACTATGAACATGTGTGCACATGTGGCTGGAGAGTACTGCAAGGCTCCACCAGATATGTCAAGGCAGTGGAACCATGACTTGAACATCCCAAATATGTGCTCTATAATGATCCTGGTTTGTGCGTGTGCCTCATTATGGCATTCTTGCGTGAGTGTGTGTGCATTTCTGATGGGTTTCATCATCCATGACTCCAGCTCATAGCCAGCATCTCCCACCAGATGGCCATATGGGATAACTTGCATTATGTGCATTATTAGTAAATGACAAAGTACTAGACATAAAAATGTCTTGGACATTATACTTATTGAGAAATTCTAACTTGGTACTCCCCATAAATAAAGGATATTTTATATTAGGTTGCCCATGAAATATGATCCCACTCTTGTCATCATTAATAGTCATACTTAAACTGTTCAACCACAGGGCAAGTTGTTTTACATAACCATTAAATAATACATAATTAGTATGCCCCTATCTTAATGTCCTCTGCATATTTATTTTTATTAATTTATTTTCCATTTGATTACCAGGAAAGTCCAACTGGAAGCAGGTTCTTTTCCTGCAGAGGCCCAGGGAGAAAAGCTCCACAAACTATATACAGGCTACAGAAACAAAAGTGCTCATTATGTAGCATAAAAGTTAACAAATACTTATATACAGTGAACATAGTATAATAGGATATTATGAACCATTCAGGTATATATGTATATACACATTCAAAACATTTGTAACTGTTATATTTGTCAGATGAAATCCTCATTAAGCATTTTATAAATGATTTTACTTCATAATGAGCACAGTTTGAAAGATCAGTGTAGGTATAGCAGTAGCATCAGCTTGGAGATGTGTAAGTATGAGATGAAAGAGCCAGTTTAATCAGGAGCAATGCAAGTACATAGCCACTTGTTGGATAAGTGAGTTTTTACTATTTTTTAAAGTGGATTACGGTTGGAGTGGATATTATGTTGGAAGGTAGAGCATATTTGGAAATCCAGAAATGCTTATCTGTTGGTAGAAAAGGAAACAGAATGTTAAAAATTATAAGTCAGACAAGAAATTCCTGTAGCACATCTTTATTTATATCAAATCAGTTTGAATATTCTCCCAGTATTTTAACCCTTCGTTTCATTCCATTAAGTCAGTTCTTAATTCAGTTTATAAAAAGGCTTGATGTATCATTCAGTCATTGGAGTAATTATTTTATTATGGGGATCTTGTCAAAAGCTTTAGACAGATCAATATAAGCAACTCCAGCCTTAACACCTTTATCAATAGCCATGCTGACAAATTCATAAAATTCGACATTTATTAAGGTAGACATGTTGTAGGTGGATTGGACACTCTAAATTGGCCCTAGGTGCGACAGCGTGCATGTATGTGCCTTCCATGAGTGGACAGGTGATTCCCTGTGGCGACCCCTAACCAGGAAAAAGCCGAAAGAAGAAAAAGATTAAGGTAGATCTTATTTAAAGCCATGTTGATACATATCAATGATAGCATCTAAACAACCTTGATTTTCTAACAAAAATAATAAGCTTATCTCAAAACATTTACCGAATATTATAGTTAAACTTACCAGTCTACAGCTGTCAACAACACACTGTATATACCCTTTATGAGCTGGTGTTATGTTAGCACATTTCCAACTTTGCTGTTAAAGTATATAGTTAAAACCTAAAAAGTAGGTGTAAGTATGGCTTATCAGAACCTCTTTAATACTTTTTAACATGATTCTTGCAATTTGCTAAATCCTTGAAGGCTAGAGAACATTTACTGTGTATGCCCTACATAAGAGTCATCCAACCACCAACTCTGGTTGACCCATTAGTCCTGCCAAACATGTTTGCAAAGATATTGAACTTATCATTTTTCAACTCATAAATCTAGACCCTGATAATCTCTTAGCCTTGGATCTCCCATTAATTTGACTTTGTCAACGGTAGGTTATGCCTTCTTAACCTGTTAAACTTCTTTAGAAAGGTAATTCTAGCAGTCAGTGGTTGCTATGCTCTACATACTATATAGCTGGACCTGGTCAAGGTATTCAATATTATCTCCAGTGTAAGCATCATGGACAAATTACTGAACTTAACTATCAATCCATATGTAGTAGGACCGATAGCAAGCTGGTTGCTAGACACTTCTCATGTTGCTAAAAGTTCAAGATGCTACTCTGAAAAGTAAAAATATCACAAATGATATTCCTCAAAGATCAAAGATGGGTTATCTTTGGTTTGATATTTGTGTCTCTAATTTGCAAGCCAATCTGCCAGGTCCCTGGTTAATGCAATTTGCTGCTGCAAACTATTGGTTGTTATTTGAATACTCACCAGTGTGAAGGTACTCTACGATAGGTTGGTCCATGCTTATTATGACGCCTGTGCACTGGCCCAGTAAGGAGCCTTAATCCTCTCCACTAGCACCAGTGAGGGGAGTCCACATTGGGAGTATAACAAGTGCACACACAGTAAAGTACAATTTCCCTTAAGAGTACACAGAGATCCCAGTCAGTCTGGGGCTGGTTTCTCCCTTTTGCTTCAGATTCCCAATACGACTCTCTACTGGCATAGCTATCCAGTTCAGATCTCAGCTGAGTGGTCAAGCCAAAACCTCCAGCACCCTCTCTGTCCAATCAGTTCTTCATGTCCCTGCCCAAGTAGCTGACACACACACACACACACACACACACTTTGAGATATGATTTATATACAAACACACAGACACTCCTGGGGAAGGCTGGCACAGGTTCACTAGCTATGCCCCCTTCTGCCCAAACTATAAGGTAGAAATCACTGACACCAACCACTACTTAGCTATTAATAAGGCCCTTCCCAAAGGGTGACCAATTCTACTGTGTAATATTCTTGTTATCCAAATAGTAAGTGTGATGAACAGCAAGGCTATTGGAGTGACTTATACAGTATCAACAAATACATAGAAGTACTCTAGGAGCTCTACATAAAACAGCCACAGTTAAAAGGTTTAAAATTATTTAATAATAAATAATAAAAACACTATACAACACAGTGACAATAGAGAGTTCAGAAATCACAGGAAATACTTTAAAACAACATTATAGGACAGTCTGACATAAATATAAAAAACAACTAGACTAATCTGGCTATATTTCTATCTATCTCTAAGAGAAATAATGAGATCTGGGTCTTACAGAGCATAGCAAGTGCTGGTGAGTTGTTGTCAGCTTCAGAACAAAATACAAAATGCAATCTCTTTCTCTCTGAGATAGTCTTAAATTGATAATACACATTACTGCTGAGTCATTTCAGATTACATTATTCTTGTCACCTCTACTTAAGTTTCCCAGGCTCACAGAACTTAAAATGTAACATTTCTTTGTGATCTGTAGCTGCCAGGAAACCACAGCAACAAAATACACTTTACATGTGAAACCTAGTAATTATCTCTGTCTTAGGACAATAGAAATAATTTCCAGCTGCAGACATCCTGTCTCCTAGCTTGAGATCACATGGAAGTAAAATTCTTTACTTATCAGCTTTCTTCCAGCAGGGTACATTGTGGTTACATTTTTGAAGCTCAACACATAACATTGTTTTCTTACATTTGTCAAACAAGCTTGTGGATCATATTAATATTTATAATGACATAGCATTATTTACAAAATTCTATCTAGCTAGGCTGGCAGCCTCTCAATTTATCACATTTCTTCCCGCCTGAGAACTCAAGCTAGTTTTATAAGTGTCCCTAGAAAAACATTGCTTGAAAGGGTTGAGTCTATCTGGGAATACCTTACCCCATTTCCTGTCTTGAGAGCCCATCTGCATTGGCATTGCTAACCCCACTTTGGTGCTGCACTGTCAGATCATATGCTTACAACCCTAGGTCCACCTTAGTGACTTGACATTTTGCTGGCTGGCTCGATGCAACCACATTAGGGGATTGTGATCTGTAACTACAGTGAATTTCCTTCCATACAGATAAGGCCGAAGTTTTTGCAGTGCCCACACTATGGCAAGATATTCATTTTCTACAACTGTATAGCATTCCTCCCTGGGTTGGAGCCTACAATTGAGATAAACCACTGGGTTCGCTTCTCCCTTTGAAGAAATCTGGCTAAGTACAGCCCTCACCCCATGGTTCAAAGCATCTACCTGCACAACAAATTATTTGCTGTAATCTGAACTGGCTAACACAGGGGGGACCTCTCAAAGCTTCTTTAAGCTTCTGGAATGCCTGCTCACATGCTGTGGTCCACACTACATTATCTGCCCTGTTTTTCCTTGTCAGGTCTGTGAGTGGAGCAGCTATGGTACTATAACTGGGGACAAACTTTCTGTAGTACCCTGCTGTCCCTAATAATGCACTCACCTGCTTTTTGATAACAGTTGCAGGCCATACCTGAATGGTTTCCACATTGTCAGGTTCTAGTCTGATCTTACCACTCCACACTCTATGTCCCTAGTAGGAGACTTCTGCCATACCTACCTGAGATTTGCTGGGCTTAATGGTCAACCCTGCCCTCTGTAGTCTGCGCAGCACCTTCCTGAGATGCTGAAGGTGCTCTTGCCAGGAATGGCTGTAGATAGTAATATCATCTAGGTAAGCAAGGGCAAAATCTCCTGCTCCAGCTAGGATATGATCTGCCAGCCTCTGGAAAGTCTCTGGGGCATTTTTCATCCCAAAGGACATATTTGTGAACTCATACAAGCCAAAAGGAGTCACAAAGGCTGACCTCTCTCTAGCTCTGGGAGTCAAGGGCACCTGCCAGTAACCCTTGGTAAGATCAGTGGTAAGATTCTTAGCCCCACCCAGCTGATCTAGGGCTTCATCTGTCCTAGGCATGGGGTAAGCATCTGACTGTGTGACTATTTAATTTCCTGTAGTCCACACAGAACCTAGTGCTGCCATCCTTCTTTGGCACCATCACCACTGGGGAAGCCCAGGGAATGTTGGACTCTTGAATTGCCCCTAGTTCCAACATTTCCTGTATCTCCTCCCTCAGAGTCTGTTGACTCTCTCAGGCACCCTATAAGAGGCCTGCTTAATAGGCCTTTGGGGTCCTGCATGCATCTGGTGGTGCACCAGGTGGATGCACCCTGATTTCCTAGTGAACATGCCCCAAACTTCTGTAATACTGCTCGGATTTCTCGAACCTGGGTGGGAGATTGCTGTTGGGACATTGCTATCCCTTCCACTGAGGTGTCATTGTGATCCTCAGTGCTGAGAAGATCAGTCACCAGATCTCCCTCAGACTCCTCCTGCAATCCACTGCAAATACTCAGCACAAGGGCCTCCCTATCATGGTAACTTGGTACAATTTATGCTCCTGCCTTCTGCCTAGCAGTTCCACCATGTAGTTAACATCACTGACCTTCCTTACCACCTTGTAGGGTCTGTCCCAAGTTGCCTGCAGCTTGTGTCTGACAGGAATGAGAATCATTACCTGCTTCCCTACAGCATACTCGCTAGCTCGAGCATTCCTGTCATACCAGACCTTTTTTTGTTGTTATGCTTCTACCAGGTTCTCTTGGGCCAAGCCTATAAGTTTCCTGAGCCTTGTCCTGAGGTTTAGGACATATGCCACAACAGACACCTTGTGGGATTCACACTCACCGTTCCACTCATCTCAAATTAAATCTAGAGGCCCCCTCACCCTACGCCCACACAGCGAATCAAAGAGTGAAAATCCTGTGGACTCCAGGGGAACTTCTCCATAAACAAACAAAAGATGGGACAAATATTTGTCCCACTCCCTCTTAAACTGGTCTGCAAATGCCGGTAGCATGGACTTGAGTGTAGAGTTTAACCTCTCAACAAGACCATTAGTCTGGGGATGGCAGGGGGTGGTCTTTAGGTGCTTCACCCCACAGTACTTCCACAGACAAATCAACAGGTCTGACATGAAACTGGCACCTCTGTCAGTATTTCTTTTGGGAAACTTACCCTGCTGAAAATCTCTAACAAAGCATTTGCCACCTTTTCTGCCTCAATAGAGGACAAAGCCACTGCCTCAGGGTATCTTGTAGCATAATTTACTACCACTAGGATATAATTTTTCACTGTGGAACTTAGGGTACTCAGAGGCCCCACAATATCCATAGCTACCCTCTGAAATGGCTCCTCAATCACAGGCAATGGCATCAAAGGAGCTTTCACCTTGTCTCCTGCCTTGCCTACCTTTTGGCACTGCTAACAGGTCCTACAGTACCCTGTTACATTTCTGGAAATCCCAGCCCAATAGAAGTTCTGCATAATACACCTCTTTGTACAATTTATGCCCATATGACCTGCAAAGGGAATATCATGGGCTATGGCTAGAAATGCCAGATAATAGGCTCTAGGCACTACCAACTGCTGTATTCTCTCACCCTCTAACCCTCCCTCAGGGGTCGACTCTCTATACAGTAACCCTTTGTCCCAGTATACAGATTCCCCTTCCCTTGAGAATCAGGTGCCTCACTAGCTACCTGCCTCAGGCCATGTAATGTAGGGTCTGAGAGCTGAGCCTGTCTCAATTCTCTCTTTGTAACCATTCCCAGCTCCCTTTCCTCAGGAAGTCTGGCATCCTCTGACAGCGGTGCCTCACTGTCAGCCTGGGTACTACTACTCACCTCTGCCCTTGCAGTCACTCTGTCCAAGGGAACATCAGTACCCACAAGCAGCTGTAGCTCACCTTCAGTCTCACTGCTACAGGGTAGCCCCCTCCCAGAAGTAACCACCACACCAGATCTGGCTGCAAGTGTGCAGTCTGCTTGTGTCTCCCCTAAGCTACCAGACCCACATGCTTGTCTCCAAGCCTGATTGTGTGTAACTGCATGAGCACATGGTACTGCATTATCAAAATGATTTCCTATCAGGACATCTGCAGGGATATCCTCAAACGGATTCACTTTATATCCTCAAAATACTGAAATGTCAAAATTCAGTATTTCAAAGCTATAAAGTCGAATCTTTAAAACATAGGAAACACAAAACCGCGAAATTCAAAACTTTGCACACCGGAGATTTTTAATTTTGAGGTACTACTGCACACACACACACCATCCTCCCCAAACACAAACTCTCTACTACATAAAAGCAGGGGGGAAAGCCCCCCTACACCCCCCATGTGTGGGGGTTGTGCCCCCACTCCCCCTATTTAAATATTGTAACTCCGAGATCGACTGCACACAAACACACACACAACACCCCCACACAAGCTACATTCTGCTTGCACACACACACACACACACACACACACACACACACACACACACACACACATCACAGAAACAAAACACACTAACACACACCACAGCCCCTACCCAAAACCCTTTAACACACACACACACACACACACACACACACACACACACACACACACACACACACACACACACACACACACGGTTACCTGAATCTGTAACCACAGTGGAAGCTCGGAAGCATGAAATTCAAAACCTCTGGTATTCGAGGTTTTAAATTTCGCGCTTTTGGGCTTTCGCTCTTTTCAGGATTCCATTTTATGGGCTCGAAATACTGAATTTCGACATTTCAGTATTTCAAGCTTCTAAAGTGAATCCCCTCAAACGCACCTACTTGTTGGCTTCCTTTTCCACCCTCTCAGTCAAGGTGAACCCTAGACAAAAGTATTTAGAATGGGGTCCCTCCTAAAGCTCTAACTGGAGTAGACTGCCAAGGCAAGTAGTGGTCCTCTGTGACCATTGTGTCAGAGGCTGTGTCTCTCTTAGCAATGGTCTCTTTGTCAATCACTACGATAGGATATAACCTCTTGTGGTAGTTTGGTACCCTTGTTATCTCAAATCAACCTACTATTGGCATTTTGTCTTTCCCAGTTACTGGATCTCTCACCTTTTGTTCCCCACCTTGCCTACATGGACATCTATATGCTACATGGCCCCCCTGGTTACATTCAAAACATTTAACCTTAGGTCCTGGATGTGTACCTGGACTAGTGGCTTCCCCTGCTACTGTCAAATTCTGTTGGGGGAGTCTGGGCTGCCCACCATGGGTTCCCTTAGACACATGAGCAATACTGGGGGTCCTTTTCCTGTGCAGGGATGCTCTGCTTGCTAGGTATAGGTCTCCCTTCCTCCCCAACTCATCTGCAGTAAAGCATTATCTATCAGCTAACCAGATTCTCATGTTTTCAGGCAAAGTGTTAAGGGTTTGTTCCTTCAGCAAAACGTCTGCCAGCCCTTCAAAAGTGGTGACCTGACATCCACTCACCCACCTATGAAAACAATTGCTCAGTTCAGCAACATATTCACACACACTTTCATCTGCCTTGCGTCTATGCTCATGAAATCTTTTCCTATAAGCTTTAGGTGTTAGCTTAAAAAATTCTAGCAAACAATTCTTTACAACACTATAATTTAAAAAGTCATGATCAGATAGTTTGGGCAACACAGTTACAGCTTTACCATGGAGTAAGGGGGTCAGGAACCATACCCAGAGCCCTTGGACAGTATTACACTGTTTATACACCCTCTCAAACATATTAATGAAACTATCAAATGTATCCCCCTCTGCAAACTGTGGAAGCAATTTACTGACCTTTTGTGCTTCTGGGGTCCAGTTACTCCCTTCCCCATTACCTCCATGACTCTGGTGAAGAGTCAGCATCTCCTTTTTATGTTGGCTGTACCAGTCCTTATCCTCAGCTTCTAGATATAGCAGTTTGTCATTCTCCTTAGTCTCTAGATGTCTCAGTCTATCTGCTGCTTCTATCTCCAAATGCTTGGCCTCCAACTTAAGTCACTTTAGCTCCAGATGTATTTGTAAGTCCTCTGTAGAAAGGTTCAGCTGTCCATTCTTTGAGTGTTGTACATCTCCACGGCAAGTCTGATTATATTCCTGGTTGCTATTCTCGGATGCAGCTGTGACCAAAACTGCAATCATGTCTGCCTTAGTCAGGTTTCCATGCACCAGTCCTTTAGCCTGGCACATCTCAGCCAACTGGCTTCTTGTCATCTTGCCATACTCCTCTGCTGACATGCTTGCCTGCCCTCCCTGACAAACTAAGCTAACAAAAGAAATAAAACAATTGTGATCTGAATGCTGAATGTTCACTGCGTCGCTGATTTAGAGTACAAAAAGTTACAGGAATTCAATGTCCACACCACTACATGACAATTAATATATGATGTGGATATCTCACCACTATCAAACAATTAATATTTGGTGTGGATATCCCACCACTGCCAAACAATTAATATGTGACCCCCGTGCACTGGCCCATAATCAACGAGCCTCAATCCTCATCACTAGCACCAGTGAGGGGCGTCCACATTGGGAGGATCCCAAGTACACACACAGTAAAGTATAATTTCCCTTAAGAGCACACAGAGATCACAGTCAGTCTGTGGATGGTTTCCTCCCTTTCTCTCCAGAATCTCAATAAGACTCCCCACTGGCACAGCTATAGGGTTCAGATCTCAGTCAAGTGATCACGGAAAAACCTCCAGCACCCTCTCTGTCCAACCAGTGCTTCATGTCCCTGCCCAAGTAGATGACACACACACCTTGGGATATGATGTATATACACCCAGACACTCCTGGGGAAGGCTGGCACAGATTCACTTGCTATGCCCCCTTCTGCCCAGACTATAAGGTAGAAATCACTGACACCAACCCTTACTTATCAGCTACTAATAAGGCCCTTCCCAAAGGGTGATGAATTCAATTGTATAATGTTACTGTTATCCTAATAGTAAGTGTGATGAACAGCAAGGCTATTGGAGTGACTCATACAGTATCACCAAATACATGCAAATACTCTACGAGCTTAAATTATCTCTACATAAAACAGCCACAGTTAAAATGTTTAACAATATTTAATAATAAATAATAAAAACACAAGACAATACTAATTGATTCAACACAGTGACAATACAGAGTTCAGAAATCACAGGAAATACTTTAAAACAACATTGTAAGACATTCTGACATAAATATAGAAAACAGCTAGACTAATTTGGCTATTTTCTTATCTATGTATAAGAGAAATACTAAGATCTGGGTCTTACTCACAGAGCATAGCAAGTGCTGGTGAGTTTTTGTCAGCTTCAGAACAAACTACAAAATGCAATCTCTTTCTCTCTGAGATAGTCTTAAATTGATAATACACATTACTGCTAAATCATTTCAGATTATATCATTCTTGTCACCTCTACTTAAGTTTCCCAGGTTCACAGAACTTAAAATTTAAAATTTCTTTGTGATCTGCAGCTGCCAGAAAACCACAGCAATAAAATACACTTTACATGTGAACCCTAGAAATTATCTCTGTCTTAGGACAACAGAAAGAATTTCCATCTGCAGATATCCTATCTCCTAGCTTGAGATCACACAGTCATAAAATACTTTACTTATCAGCTTTCTTCCAGGGGGGTACACGGTGGTTACATTTTTGAAGCTCAACACAAAACACTTTTTTCCAACATTTGTCAAACAAGCCTGTGGATCATATTAATATTTACAATGACATAGAATTATTTACAAAATTCTATCTAGCTAGACTGGCAGCCTCCCAGTTTATCATACTTATGATGGGTGAAAAGGTAATGACCTCAAACAAAATAGCTAGAAATGTAACATAGTCCACTTCTATAATATAAATAATTTCTTATCATACTACAAACATAACATACCCCTTATGAAGGGCATTGCTGTTAGTGACCTAGGCACCCTTGTGGATAATTCCCTGCTCTTTGATCATATTGTCTCATTTGTAATTAGACAATTTCTTTCTGGCCTTTTTAAAAAACAAGGGCATCTCATGCAGAAGTAAATACATCTTATTTCCACCATACTCATCTCTTATTTGTCCTATTTTTGAAAATAATACCTCCTTTGATATTTACTTATAGAAGTATATGACATGACTAGAATAACCTGAGGTTCCTAACAAAAAAGTATTTGAGGCTTTAAAACCCATCACTATCTAGATTGACTGGCCATTCTCTCTCTCTCTCTCTATATAGATATATATATATATATATATATATATATATATATATATATATATATATATATATATATATATATATATTTATATATATATATATATATATATATATATATATATATATATATAATATATATGCTGTTTCCTATGAGTTTCTCCATGGGGTTGTATGTTTAACATTTGGAACTAGGACAGACTCCACTCTCTTAGAGCTACTTTGTCATTACAGAAATAATGGTGCCAGAAACAAAAGCTCAGAGGACGTCAACCTCTATTAACAAATTAATAGGACACTTTGGTGCAACAGGATCTTATTCCAGCAGATTTTCCACTTGGAGAGTACACTGTTCCTGCATATTAAGCAAAGTAGTACCTTAACCATATTCAAGGCTAACCTAGGCAATTACATGGACACTTAGAAATTCATAAATTCTGCCTCAGCTTACCTTGTTTGACTTTCTTTGAAACAGGAGGTAACTCTTAATCTGGTTGTTCTGGCTAAACTGTTAACTGACTGCCTAGTATCTGCCACTGAATCTGTGAATCTAAGCACCACCTGTGCTTTAAATGTTCCAATCTTGGAACTAGTCTAGAATCAAACTAAAATAAAGGAGCTACTATAGTTTATAATGACGCAGCTTTTGTACAGTATTCATAGATGAATGTGAAAGGTAACAATACAGTGACAGAAATGGTACAGATGATGACATCGGCTATACAGATTATGGAATGAGGGCCTGTTATTCATAAATATTCTACTCATTGCTAGCTTCCTCATCTATGTTTACTGCTCTTTTGCCAGTGAGTGTTGCTGACTTATTGTGCTTGGTTCTCCAGTCTGTCTCTCCGCTGAGCTGCCTTCTGATTGAATTCTGCACATACTCTCTGTTTCATGTATTCATGTTTACTTCCACATCTCAAAGATACACCATCAGTGAGTTGTTTGTGGTGTGTGTGTGTGTGTGTGTGTGTGTGTGTGTGTGTGTGTGTGTGTGTGTGTGTGTGTTGTGTGAAAAGGAATGAGTGTTCACATTCTACAATGGGTTAATGCTTTGTTTAAGATTAGTTCCTCTGTCTTGCACCTGATAAGTGCTAGTATAGGCTAAGCTCCAGCTCTACAATGACTCTGTACTGATTTATCTGGTAAGTAGAATATGAACAAATTAATGAAAATTCCAGCACCGACCTGCAGTGATTCATAGCTGAGAATTCTGTTGTCATTTAAAGATTCAAAGATTCAAAGAAAACTTTATTTAATGTGTGACTCCCCTGCACTGGCCCAGTAATCAAGAAGCCTCAGTCCTCACCACTAACACCAGTGAGGGATGTGCACATTGGGAGGATGACAAGTACACACACACAGTAAAGTACAATCTCCCTTAAGAGCACACACAGATCACAGTTAGTCTGGGGCTGGTTTCTCCCTCTCTCTCCAAATCCCCAGTAAGACTCCCCACTGGCACAGCTATAGGGTAAGGATCTCAACCAAGTGTTCAAGCCAAAACCTCCAGCACCCTCTCTGTCCAACCAGTGCTTCATGTCCCTGCCCAAGTAGCTAACACACACACACACACACACACACACACACACACACACACACACACACACACACACACACACACACGCACACGCTCTTTGAGATTTGATTTATATACAAACACACAGACATTCCTGGGGAAGGCTGGCACAGGTTTTCTACCTATGGTCCCTTCTGCCCAGACTATACTATATCAGCTACTATAAATGCCCTAACCAAAGGGTGCCCAATTCTTCTGTGCAATGTTACAATTATCCAAATGGTAAGTGTGTCCAAGGCTAAGGCCTTTTAGGAGTGGCCTATACAGTGTCACCAAATACATGCAAGTAATTTAAGAGGTTATATATCTCTACATAAAACCAGCCACAATTAAAAGGTTTAAATATATTTAATAATAAATAATAAAAGCACAAGGCAATGCTCATTAACTCAATACAGTGACAGTAGAGTTCAGAATCACAGGAAATATTTTAAAACAACATTGCAAAACAGTCCCACATAAATACAGAAAACATCTAGACTACTCTTGCTACATTCTTATCTATCTCTAAGAGAAATCACTGTACGTAAATAACTTACTTACAGAGCCAGGCAAATACAGATGAGAAGTGCTGAATGGATGTTTACAGATCCAGAGACAAATACAAAATGCACTGACTTTCTCTCTCAGATAGCTTTGAAGTTAATAATACACATTACTGGTGAATCACCTCAGATTACATCATTCTTGTCACCTCTGTCTAAGTTTCCCAGGTTAGCAGGAACTTACATTTTTAACATGTCTCTGTTAAAAATACTTATCTCTCAGAAGCTGACAATTGTCTCTTAGAAGCTTGCCTGAAACTGAAAGCCTTAAAACAATTACCTTGGAAACCTGTAATTACCTCTGATTCCAGACAATAGAAAGAAGCCCCTAGCCTAGACATCCTGTCTCTTAGCTGGGATAAGCTAACTTTATAACACATCGTAAAACACTTTACTTATCAACTTATATTCTTAGGGTTTTGCAAGTTAACTTTGTATGTCCCAATTTCTAGTATGAAACCATACATTTGCACTGTCAATAGTTTATACACATTTCTGCTCTTTTCCAACAGGGTTCACTGTGGTTACAGTCTTGAAGCTCAGTACAGAACATATAGTTTTCTTACATTTTTAAGCCAAGCATACAAATCATATTACTATTCAGAAATGACATAGAATTATTTACAAAATTTTATCTAGCTGGGCTGGCAGTGTCACATTTCTATATAAATCATATTAATAGTGACATATAATTATTTACAAAATTCCAGCTAGCTGGGCTGGCATCATCCCGATTTATCACATACTGTCATTTAGGAAACAAAGTGCAACCTAAATAAAATTTCAGGTATCAGCTCATCATCAGAGTACAGAGGCAAATTAAGTATAAAAAGAATAAGACATGACGTATACACAAGTATTCTAATTCTAATACACATAAAAATACTCTTTATAACCTATTTCTAGTCAGGTAAAACTACCCATATGTATAAAACTAAACATATGAACAAATAGTACTGTACATAGAAAAAGAGAAGAAAAGGCAGTTCATTAATATTGCACATGAGGAATTATTGCAATTGAACTTTTAAGAGAAATATATCACACTTCTGTAAGACTATATTAACTATAGTGAATTAAATAATGTATCACTTTCAATGAAATATTACTAGTGAGATCACGTTTGGAGGTAGGAGACATCCAAATTGATATCAGAGTTTATGAGCCTTATTACTGTTGAATAGAAGCTGTTCAAGAGACTGGAAGTCCTACAGCGGATGATGTGGTACCTCTTGCCAGATGAAAGTCTAGCAAGCCAGCCAGATGCTGGCTGTCATGTGTCTCTAATTGTTTTGTATGCCCTCTTTATACTTTTTGTTGTATAAAGTTCTTGCATGGTTGGAAGATTTGTGCCCATTATTTTCTCCACAATCCCCACTACTCTTTGAAGCTCTTCCGCTCTGCCGTAGTACTGTTTCTGTACAACACAATAAAGCTGCAAGTGAAAATACTTTCAGTAGCTCCTTTATAGAAAGTGGATAGAGCATTTAGAAGAAGCTTTACTCTTTTGAGCCTTTATTGGAGGCTTTTGTAATAATGTTAGCAAAATGATCTTTCAAACACAGGCACCAAATTTGGTATTTCACATGTTTTACACTATTATAGTGTGGCATGCCTTATTATATTTGGTTAACATTAAGGGTGCGTACATTACTTCTACTTAGGCTAAGGTATATGGCACCTGTCAAAACCTATCCCAATTAAGCTGTAATTACATCAAAAATAATGTCATTATGTAAAAGTTTTGTTTAAATGCCTCAAATGAGGAATGACACTTGGTCCTTTATACTTAGCTACTAAATAAAGGGTTTGACATGCTGCATTATACGTGGTTGCGATTGAGACAGTTATATGCGTTCTGCTCAGACTGGAGTTTGCATTACAAATCCTGAATGTATATATCTTTACTGGAAAAAAAAATCTTATACTTTTAACATGAGATGTAATGTTCTATGCTCATTGGGTTTACATAGTAAAAGTGAAGTATCTTATATTAAAATAATTTTTTTAATGTCTTTACACTTGGAATTGAATTGTCATCTAATTGCATTTCATAAGATAATGAAATATTTTGTGTTAGAATATTTCAAATGGTTTGCAAATATTTTATTTTAATAATTAATAATTCTTAACAGTCATTTGGATGGCCAGTTGTATACAATTTTACTTACAAAATAAATGTTTATCTGGCATTTTTTGTCTGGATGACAATGTCATTATATGTATAAATAATATTATTATTTTGTTCTTATGAAAATAATATATTTTCAGAAAAATTAAGCTTTCATTTCAAATGTTATAACAAAATACAACTTTTTTGTTTTTCTGACAGACAGGCAGAGTTTAGAAATTCTGTCAAAGGCTTTCCTAAACAGCTACTAGTCATGCAATATGCAGTATAAATCTAATCATCAAGGTGTCTTGTCCTGAAAATTTTATAATGATGCTTTGAGAAGTACAAAGTTATCGTTATCTGATAGCAAAGTCAACTTCAGTGCAGAGTGGCTCATAAAGTCATAGATAAATTGGCTCTTATCAAAATTAAGGCCAAGGAGATGTTCAAGAGGCTCAGCCACAGTAGCCAGTACTGGAAGGAGACAAACAATGTCTCCAATGGCCTTTTGAAATTGGAATACTGTAATATTTGCAAAAGAGTTAGTTAATGAATCTTTCAATGTCTTTAAATTATCACATATAAAATCTATCAAAAGATACCTATATAGTGTAAGTTCAGGCATAAAATAATATGCATTTTTCTTCTCTTCCTAAATGTTGCATCACTAAAAATTAGATAAAATTATTTTTTATTAAAATTTATGATGCAGCTGCTCTTTGGGTAGAAACACAATATAAAGCTATTTTATAGATAGTTATGCCAAAGAAATTACATGAAAGTTTACTGATAAAAATGCCAAACAATTTTGGAGACATCTGAATGTATAAATAGGTAGTAAAATTAGACAGATATAGTATTTTGGAGACAGGTCTCTGGAGAATCTTCTGTAGTAAAAGGGTTACAATGAAACTACTGCTGCAGTTCATAGTGAGGATGATGGCATATGTTTGTGAGTATGTAAGGTTTTGTGTGTGTGTGTGTGTGTGTGTGTGTGTGTGTGTGTGTGTGTGTGTGTGTGTGTGTGTGTGTGTGTGTGTGTGTGTGTGTGCATAGGTTCAGGTAAGAATGCATTTCTTACTATGTGTGTGTATGCACATATATGTGGATACACTCAGGTGACTTAGTTTGCATGCTTATGTGCATTTCGTACTGTTTCTTACTGTGTGTGTGTGTGTGTGTGTGTGTGTGTGTGTGTGTGTGTGTGTGTGTGTGTGTGTGTGTGTGTGTGTGTGTGTGTCTGAGTCTGTGAGTGGGTATGTGTGTGTGTTTGACTAATCACAGTAGACCATTTGTAGGCAGAGCCTAGGTGAAGAAATTCACAAAAAATAAACCAGAAAATTTCACAAACGGAGTAATCACAAAAGGTATATAATCTTATATATAATTTGTATAATATGTAAATATTATTACGAGACTGGAAAACCAACATGAATTAATTTTAGAAGCAAATATGAAAAGGAAGCAGCAGGTGATAATTAAATCCTCCATGAGTATGATATTTGGTTGAATCGTGACTGCCTCCAGTAGGTCTAAGTACGAGCAATGGGTTTCATGGGACATAGAAGGTGATTTATCGCTTGCTAGAATATGGTATGGGACTTTGCGTCTGGAAATTTGGACATGGAAGAACTCCAGTCATCCTGTTTACAGACCTAGAGGTGTGATTGTTATTCATGCAGTTCAAGACACCTCTACATTTAGTCCCTGTCTGTGCAGTTGCTGGTCAAAAAGTGTGGAAGGCATTGAAGCCTTGCACTGCTGGGGTACTCTCTGTGGCTTTAAATGATGTATCAATAACTGCATAGATGTTCACATTCTCCAAGGTGAGAAGAGCTTTGAGGGAATGGAGCTTCTTATTTAGACTTCTGGCATTGAACGGCAACAACTTTAGATTGTCTAGGGTATATATTGCTATACTGGAAGGTTTGTCAGTTTGGCATTCACTAAAAAAGTCTGTATTGGGAAGGACAGTGTTTTAGCCAATATCTGAAAGTGTAGAGGGGACAGGTGAAGACCATCCTTAGCAAAACAACATGGCTTGTTAACCACGTCCTCCTTTTTGGACAAATATGGTATTCCCATAGAATGCCACCAAAAACTATGCCAATTATTGAAGTCAATCATCTTCTGTTCATATTGTGCCATTATCCTTGGTAAGAATGCTGCTCAATGCTAGGGACATACTAGCCTGTGTGACATAGTCTGAGAGCTTCATAATGTCACTCTCCTCATATAGTCTAGGGAGGTATATCTCAGGTCATTTATATCTACATGGACAATGACTGAATCATAATGGCACCTCTGGTGCAGTGTCTTAAGTGCATGCGTAACTTGTTAGATCCTGGCCGATGTTGGGCAACTGATTGTTATTTTCTCCTTGTTCAGCATGGTGAGTAGGGCATCAGTATGTTGTACAATGGAGTCCCCTATGACTAAAGCCCTAGGTAGTGTACTGGCTTGCCTTATGAGCTTGGTAGTTGAAGCTCCAGCAGGTGTGGTTGTACATGTTGTGTTAGTTGTTGCTTCTTTTGGGTGCTTTCAGGTTTGCTGAAGACACTTTTTGCAGGTGGAATGTCTGGGAGGTCTTTGGGGCTCAGGAAGGTTGCATTAAAGTGCCTCTTGCCTGAGTAGATCTGTGTGTGGGGTGTGTACTATCATACCCATCAACCTCAGTGCAAGAAATATGGACAAATCTTAAAATAATGTGAGTCAAAGGACCAAAGATTGGGACAGATTTTAAATTTTGCTCTTATACATTTAGAAAGGTGTTAGAGTAACAGGTTTTGTGTTAGCATGCATTTTCTGAAGGATATAAGGTCTGAAATTCAAATGTGTGTAATTATTTAGTGACTTCAATCTTCAGTGATTTGCCAGAAAACCACAAATTCTATGAGGAACCAGACCAAAATATGAGGCGAAAATCTGAACATTCTGTGAAAATCTGGACAGTTGAGAGGTATGCATACTATTCGTGGTAGGTGTAATATGTGTATTTCTGACAACCAGATGGTTATTATGAGTGTTTGTATGTGAGAATTTTGCCTCCAGAGACATTGAGTATATATATCTCTCATATAGTGTATTTGTTCTTTTGAGGATTAAATGGTTATCAGTGAACATTAGACAATTGTTACATTGTCTCAGTATACCTATATCTACCAAAATGGCTGTGGAGAAATTGAGAAAGAGCACATACATGATGTCAGGTCCTTTACTAGGTGAACTACAAGGCTGTGGTGCATGAGGGGTTAATTGTGAGCTGACCAAGGGTATTTTTGGGGATAGAGACTAGACTAGGCTATATAATACTAACATCAAGGGTAGTGCTCCTCAATGCACAAAACTAGATGCTCTGTGTTACTCACCATGCAGAGTAGTTGCTATACACTCTTAGTTACTGGTGGTTCTGTAGTGAAAATTTTGATTTCTAGGTATCAGCACCAGTGGTGTGCAAATATTCCAAATTTATATAAGCACTTAAAACGCAAGAAACTTGCTTCTAAGCCCTATGGTCAATAAAACTACACCTACAGCTTTCTTATGTCTTTTTGAACTCTGATAGACTAGGCCAGCACCTACTGCCACTAGATAGACTATCCTAGTCCTCCTAATATAAAAACATATATCCTCCTATATATAAAAACACACAGAAGATTGCTTGATAGTCTAATGCTACCACAAAACAACTTAAACAAACTACCTGGGCAAGGTAATTTCATGTATTAAGGAACTTTAAAATGATTTAAAGTGCAAAATCAGCAAATAAAGCAAAAATAAAGAAGTAGCATCTAAAACAGTTGGCTGAAGTGTAAAATAATAAAATGAATCTGTTATCTGAAAAAGATGGAGCAGGATAAATTAATTACCCTATCTGAGTGTGGTGATGGGTGACAAGCTGATGGGAGCCCTGGGAAAATAAGCTGGAGACAGTTTGTAGTAAAGGACGTTTACTCAACAGCAATACCAGTTTGATGAGAGGGCACTCAGTATTATGGATCTGTGGAAAATAATGGGTGTGAAAAATACTAAAGCAGCTTACACAAAAGACAGTAGCAATGAAAGAGGGGAGGGAGGGAGGGACTTTGGAAGTCGGATTGCCAAAAGTGGTGGATGACAGAGACACAGCCTTTTAAAACTGCAATAGTTAGAGGCTGGAAGGTTTGGAGAAAAACTTCAAGCTGCAAGAACCAGGCTAGCTAGAGAGGGAGCCAATAAAAAAGCTAATATTAGAGTCCTATGACTCTAAACTACAGGTCAATGACCCAAGGTAGGTTAGAATTTGAGAAACTAAGTTTATCATAATATCTCAATGGGGGCTGGGGCAGACAGATAACAGGGGAACAGAAAGGCATTGGAATGCAAGTTTAACCAGGTAAATGATAAGCAGAATAAAAAAAGCCAGCAGCAAAACTGGAATAGAAACAGCTGTAAAAGTACCAAAGCACTAATCCTAGAGCAGAATTCACAATATTGCAACTAATGTAATTCTACCACAGGCACGAACTTTTGCAGAAATTTACCACTAACACTTTATGGGAAAAAACACAGAAATAAATGACTAAATGAGGCTCAAATCTGGCAGTAGTTCATAGTTCTGCCATAATTCTAAAAGAAACTATGACTCAATCCTCAGACAGAGTTCAAAATACAAACAGCTAGCTTTTAAAAGTAATTCTACTTAAGGAGATAAAAGTGCAGCATAATGTATAAATGATGCTAAGATCTTGATGAGTGTTGTTAGTTCATATGGGCTATGAGTTTATTTCTCTTATCATATAGTTCATTTATACCAGAATTCTGTTTGTTTTTGAATTTGGCACTGCATTTGTGCCTTATGGGGACCAAAGCCTCAATAAAAGCTTGGATGTATGCTTAGAACTAATCTGTGAATATGACAGTGTGTGAGGTGCAGTAACGAAGGTGGGAGGTTGTTTGAATTTCATCAGTTCATCAGTTAGTAGGAGGAGATTTGCCTTGAAGTAGTCTGTAAAGACAGAGGGGGTTTGTGGGCAACTCAGGTCTGGCAAATAAAGTATGTGTTACTTCACAGGGTTCAGTTTAGTCCAGTGATTTTTTACTATGGGTGTTGAGCATTGAGGGGCTTTATTAGTGAGACCAGGTTTAATATTTTTGAGACCCTAATTGGGATTTGGACTAGTTGGTATAAGGAGTTGGCATTAATGAAGTCCAGTAATCTTTGAGCATACTAAGTTGTGGTGGTGTAGGTTTCCTAGTTAGTGGAAGGATAGTTGATGTCAGCCAAGAAGAGAGTGCTGGGCTTGATAGTGAAGGACGTTAGTTTATTTAGATATGCCTCAAGGACTGTCAGTGTCATGGAGAGACTACTGTAGTTGGTTATATTGTGGTACTCAGCTTTGTTTATCACAGGAAGGATGTGTAGGAGTTCAAGGTCATTGTCTTCAATTTAAGAGTCTGGAGGTGAAATGCTTTTATAGGAACACAGACATGCTTCCTCCAGTTATACCATCAAGTTTTAGTGTTGGGTCTGAAGGAGTGTTAGGCACTAAAGCCTTGTAGTATTTTGGGAAATTCATTTTTTTAAAACCATATTTCACTAATTATGCATATATCTATAGTGTCAAGCATTAGGAATGTCTGTAAGGAGGGCAACTTCTAGTTAAGGGATCTAGCATTCAGCAGTGTTACTTTTATGATTGTAATTATGGTTGACTATGTAGGTAATTTAAGGAGTCTAATCTTGCTTAAACAAGGCATTATGGGGGAAGATTTTTTTTGCTTATATATGGACACCATTAGGAGACAGATTTAGGCCAGCCCTAGAAAGGTAGCCGAGATTGTCATGCATCTTCCCCCAGGCTGGTATATATTGGATTCCTCTAGTATGACATGAGTAACTAAGCCAGAAATTACAAGTCAGATGTATTTTGTTTATACTGAGGCATTATTCTTGGGAAATATATACTGCTCAATACTAGGCTCACATTCATTTCTGATGCATATTCAGAGAGCTCGGCCATGTTCCTCTTCAGATCTACTTTGAAACATTGAAGCCTATATAGCCGGATGTCATTTTACCAAGATGAAAATCGTGAAAACTGAAATAAACAAACAGCGATGTTTTCCCAGGCTAAATAAACTCTTTCCCAAACTTACACAAAACACAAACCGAAGTAAAGGGGTCTACTTTGAAATAAAGAAGCCAATATAACCAAAAATCATTTTACTGAGACAAAACTAGTGAAGATTGAAATACCCAAGTTTTCCCAGGTAAGTAATCACTTGCCCAACTTGCCCTTTTCTTCAATGTAGTGCAATCCCAGAGTTGGTATGTCTAGTTTTACTTCGGTTTGTGTTTTGTGTAAGTTTGGGCAAGTGTTTATTTACCCTGGGAAAACTTCGCTATTCGGGTATTTCAGTTTCACGATTTTCTTCTCGGTAAAATGACGATCGGTTATATGGGCTTCTTTGTTTCAAAGTAGACCCCCCCCTTCATATGATCAGAGAGGTGAGTCACAAGTCATTCATTCCCAAATGCAAAATGTCCAGATCATATGTGTTTGATGGGGTGAAAGGACTTTAAGTCCCTAGTGACATTGTAGATTCTAGCACCTGAGAGATAGGTAACCGTTACTTTGTCTTTGTGCAGTCTTGTATGTAGAGCATCTGTGTGTCTAACTATAGAGTTACCTATGACTAAGACATTACCAGAAGTACTAGATTAGTCTTGCTGCCTCAAGGGCTTCTGCATATTATTTGTGTGACCCATTTTCATAACTGTGTTTTCTAAGATTTCAGTTCATTTTGAGCAAGCATATAACAGTTCTTAAACTGTCTTAGGACTCCATGTGCTGTAAGGCTGGCTATAGAAGGGGGTGAGTCTGCTGTCTCTCTGTGATGACCAGTACTGCCTTGTGATATTCTTTATAAGGTGGTAAAGGAGGGTTGGGGAAATATTACAGTGGTAGATGTTTCTTGTATGGCTAATGTGGTTGACCCATGGCTATGCAGCTAACAGGAGGATTACCCAAGTCAGCGCAAGTAGCTTAGAGAGACCAGAATCGGTTTATTGGATCACAGGAGCTGGAAGAAGGTAGGCTTTCGGTAGTATGAATGAGAGAGAATTTGCATGCACTAGCCACCATAGAACTACAACTACTATGGTGCTGTGCTTCGAGCAGCTCTAGACAGTGGGTATTAAATAGGAAAATAAAAGAATCAGTGAGAAACAAGTGTTTGTCCCTTTGACTGCAAAGTACTAGCTCTCCATTACAAAGAAGTTCTGAGAACAACAGGACAAGTAATATGATTATAATACAACAGACTATAACTAATGCACTGATACAAAGGCTAAACATGGTGAATCGGTAGTAATAGGGGAGAGAAAAGAGATATTTACAAACATGTCATGCTGCATTGCTAATTTACATAAATAAAACATGGCATGTGGAAATGATCTGGAACATTTAAAATGACAGAGGAGTTAAAACTGTTTAATGCCCACACTTAATTAAGAGGTCACAGTCAGAGTAAAGTTATGAAAGAAAAGAAAAGGACACTTGAGCAAGTCATCTCTGCAGAAGTGCTACAGTATGCAATGTGCATTACGGTGACATTCAGTATTTGTAGCATATATATTGGAATCTGCATGGAAAAACAGTAAAGAAAACTTTTGAAAGTAGTGAAGCCTATCATTCTGAACTTTATAATATCATAGGGCTCTTCTCTCTAACTGATTGTTGAACTATAGAGAGTATTTGGTAGGTGGTATAAATACAAAAAAGATAAATTACTTTGTTAAAGAACCGATGTATTACCTACAATAGTTAATGAAAAAAATAGTGGAAGAAGTCCTGAAACAGCAGTAGTTAAAGCCACTTAATGTAAAGTTACTGCTTAAAAGTGTTATTTTTATAATGAGAAGTTGCCCTAAAATAACAGTTGTAAATCTTAATAAAGATGAAAATCTTCTATGACTCATGTAACATGAGTAGGAGGTGTACAACAGATTTTCTGTCTGCTTATGTAGTTAAAAGATGAAGCTACAGAAAAAGAATACCTGGCAGCTATGTAACTAAAGATACACTGGAACTGGCTGCAATGCATGCTGTTTACACAAAAGCAAGATCGGCCTTTGACCTGTAACAAAGATTTAGTCTTCCTGAATTAGTAAAGCCGTTGACAAAGTTCCAGTGAAATTGATTGTGACAAACTACACTGCCAGCAAAGCTGAGGCTGTAAAACATTTAAAAAAAAGTTTTCATGTCTAAGTAAATTATGAGCAATCTATTTTTTTAAACTCTGTATGCTATGTTTTCTTCCATATGTTAATGTTTTGTAGAACTGGGATGGATGGTGCAGTTTTACAGGATGGCTAAACTGGATAGCATTTGTACAAATCCTGAGGAGGTTTGGGCTTAAAAGGTGGTAAATAAAAATACTGTACCACTGTTCGCCTAATAAAAAAGATGACATATATTGGTAGAAACAAATAGGACAAGCTGGAATTCCTTGAGATACACTGCACGTTTACACACTTTGTGATACAGAAACATGATGAATATCCCAATGACAATATGCAGTGCTTAAGTGCAGTAAGCTATACTACAGGGTATAAAAAAGAGCCTCACAGCAAGTATGCAATGAGAATTTGCGATGTCATGGAATTATAACTAGATAAATCTGTGGAATGAAATGCATACTCAGAAATGTAAGATGCACTACAAAATAGGACCACACAAGAAGAGAAAATGTGAACATCTCTCTCTCTCTCTCTCTCTATATATATATATATATATATAAATATATAATAAAAGAAAAGACAGCTTGCTGCAGATAAGCTGCATGTGATACTATGTTCCTCAGTTGAGAACACCCAAGCACCACTTGCCCATGCACATGCACACCCACGCACCCCCCCCCCACACACATACACAGCTAAGTTACTATACATTATTTGTGGTTCCAGTGCTTTCATATAAGAGAAGGAAAGGAATGTACAGAAACGTGAGCTGAGGGCTGCACAAAAGGATGATTATGTAGGAGTATGGATGGAAAAGAAAGATGACAACTTTTTGTAGGGATAAGGCCCTATGCGTTCTTCTTTCTTGGAGAGAAAGGAAGAAGGGGAAGTGAAAGCAGTGTAGGAAAGTGGGATACGATATACAGGAAAAGAAAAATAAACACAGAAAAGCACAAGCAGAAGTAAGAATGCTTACATAAGGATGGGAAAACATGGGATGTAAAGAAACAAACATAAGATAAACAAATGCTCACGGGGAGGATTAGAAAATGCTCAGGGTATGGATCAGGACACAAGAGGAAGGGAGAACACATGACTGAGGACGGGGTAGGGATATGAGTAGTTAATGTGCCATCTCATATCTGATCCAATACGACATTACTGGGATCCATCCCCGCATGATAAATCAGGGTGACTTGTGGTATGGGCCACATATTTTACTAGTTGCTCAATGGCAGAGGTTGACTGAATAAGAGAATCTGCAGTTCATTCCAGGAGAATCTCCCCCAGGCCACATATGTCTGCCCACCAATCTTTTCCACTGCATCTTCTACCACCTGCTCTGGCTCTAGCTGAACACTTCAGTCTCAAAGCAGGTGAGACATTTCTGATCAGACGCCAGAACTGCCTTTTTTTAAGGAACTCAAAACCTCACTCACACATGCACCTTAGCTACAGCCTCAGCAGGAGTAGGACATGGTAGAAGTGGCAACAAAGCAAATCTATTATCCAGACTGCAGCGAGAAGGCAAAATGAGAGGGTAATAAGTGAATCTATTCCCTCATTGGATTAAATAATTTAACAGATGTGTCATCCCTTATGGCAGGAAATAATTCATGGCTAACATCAAGCCTGTCCTGCCTCCCGCAGAAGGCAATATGATTTGCATCCAACTCAGCTCATGCTGAAGGAGAAAGGCTTTAGCAGAGAACTGTGGAAACTGTAAGGTGTGATATTAGATATTAGAACAACATGTAAAATCCTATAAGTATTTCCAGTTAGCTACATGAAAGGTAGCAGGCAAGTGTGCATTACCTGCACAAAAGATGCATAAACTGAATATAGCACAGATATGTATGGGGACACACCAGATGGTGTGACATGGTGCAACATAACCCATTCTCAGAACAAGGTCCTGCAGAAACTCACACAAAATATAACAATCATATTTCATACAGTATCACCACTGCCACCTCCATGTGATGTGAATAACCCGGATAGTAGCAGATAAAAATATACTTATTATACTACTTCAGCCATTCTTGCTTAATCTTTTTCCCATTCATGGGGTCCATCAGGGCTCCTAAGCTGCAGGTCATCACAATGATGCCTGTAGTGTTCTATCATCTAGGTGATGTCTGTGGCTGAGGACAAACCTTCAGCCATGTAAGAATAGGCATCCATTTTTTTTAAAGGAACTGAGTACATGGTCTCAGAAATGGCCACAAAGGAGATAAAGCACTATCTTGTTATTCAGGCACTATGCAGGAACTCTTGGATAGACACTAGCATAAGCTGCCATTCTCCTGAATCTCTTTTGAAAATGATGCCACTTTTATGAGGAATAAGATGGTGGCTTTTGAGTTATGCTTACAATATGATTGCTGCAATGCAGCTACTAGTTAGGTTGCATAGTTTCTGTACTTGCATAGGTGTCTATCCTGAGCTCATGGCCATGAGCTGTCAGATCCAAATTTAAGTAGTAGGCTGGGCCTTATGTATCAGGTACACTGCAGCAAAATACAGTGATCCATAGAATTCATACTTTCTGAACTAATTTACCCATGTGCCACACAAATAGTGTAATGTTGAGTAGTTTTGGAGGTGGGTGTCCATTTTCTAAGATAACTATTTAAAATCTGGCAAGGTAATATAATAATAAGGGCATTATTTTGAACTAAAAGCAGGCTGATGAGGCACACAGTTCTATAAAAGTGTGTGGCAATCTTTTTTTGTCTACCTTGCTAAAGATATGCAACCTTTCATTAAAATTTACATCACAAAAGTATAATATCAAGAATATGTATACCTACAAGTGTCCCAGGTTTGTAGAAGTTACTGGCACCAAGTTAGCCTGTGATATCAGGATGTATACCTTTATATGTCTGTGACTGTTACAGTATGCATTGACTTACAGTGATGAGCTCTACTCAGATTTCTTCCCACAATGTACTACAGTAAGGACATATCAGCAGCAGTTAACACAGTGACACCAGCTATTAGTAGCTGGGATACCTGTCTTGCACATATACCAGCTGTATGTGTTCCCATATATGCCCTTACAGTTGTTGCATGTCATGCCTCCACAGCCATCTCTTTGATAATAATATAAATATAAAATAATAAAGTAATATGGTGTGCCTAGGTTGCACCTTTACATGTGTCTGTCTTGTATCTGATTCAATAGTCTACAATCTATGAAACATGGCACACATTCAGATAAAGGTGCAGTCTTTGTTCGGACATGACCATTTCTGCCATGTATCCTATCCCACCCTTGAATAACACTAGTAGTGAATGTGGTGATTGTGGCACTGGCAATCCTCTGTATGGATGTGGAAATGGAAGTGACATATCCAAGTCGCCTGTGGCACTTGGAAAGTGTGCACTTCATGAACTGATTTGCTGTATGAAGCTAGTAATAAAAATTGAAAGAGAAATTCCAGACTCAGAAATAAAAGAAGTTGGTCCAAGATAAGAGAGCTAAGAATAAGCCTTCATATGCGAGAGAAGTGGCATCTAATGAGAGTGCAGAGTTAACTAAACAGTCCTAATGTGGGACCATTCAGGATCAAGGGTAGAGGACAGAAAAGCAAGCAAGAACTATAGATAATTGAGTCAGGAGCCTTTTTGAAGCCAGGGTTACACCCTCAACATTATTCATATTAGTGAAGAAACTGCAGTTCTCAACAATGTATGCCAAAACAGTTTCGTCCAGCCAGATTCCAAACTGACAGGACTTATTGGAGAAACAACGGAAGACAGAATTACTCTATAGACACTGTATCCAGAATGAGACAGAACTGTTAAAACCAAATGCCAACATTTCTAAATGAAAGGGTGCTTTGGACAGATTGGACATAAGTATAGCTAAAAGTACTTTTACTTTTATTATCTGAAGTATCAAAACATTTTCAGATGATAGCATTGATGTACTGTCCAAAGGATTACATTTGTTCCTGGTAAAAAGGCAACTTTGCCTGAGGCTATCATACATTTTAAGTTTGTTGTAAGGAATTTGAATTTAATGCTGCATTTTTACATACAAAAATTAACTGTAAGACTGACTGTTTTTAAAAAGAACTAGTTTAGTTAAACCACCAATAGACTTTGCAGTGAATACTTTTTCAGAACTTTATGAAACTGATTTTTTTAGGTATTTTTGGTATCAAAAATATGAGTAATAGTAAATTTCACCAGAAATTGATTAGAGGTTGAATAAATATTTCACGTAGATTCATAGAAGACAAAGCACTAAGAATAATGCTAGCAGGTAAAGGAGGCTCTTTGGTAGTCGTGGCTCATTGGTTTTTTGAAAGGAGCGAACTATGGAACTCTTGAGATTAATTATTTGAACATGATAGTGCATAAGAATGGTGAATGGAAATTTACCAAATTGTATAGGAAACTGATTAATGATAACAATGGCTATAGTGGTATGCACCCTGCCCATACAAAGAAAGGCATAGGTAAGTGTCAGTTTGTGAGGGCTACTGGACCGATTATTGAGGACAACGCTTTTTTTTTTCTGGAGAAATGTCAGGAAATTATGTTTTTTTTTTAAAAAGGTTACCCTGACAAAATCCTTGAAAAAGGCATTTTTGGGTGTGTTGAGCAGCAGGGATGATCATCGAGCACCAGTAGCAGAGGTGGGCATTGTTTCTAGCAAGACTGAAACAGGAGAGAATAGATTATAATCCCTGTTACTTACTAGCAATAGTCAGGGAGTGAAATACATCATTATTAGGCATTCGCATGATTTAAAGGGTGAGAAACACTGAGTGAAAATATAAGAAAACAGACCAAATTTGTAGTCAAGACAGGAGGAAATATTAAGAGCATGCTGGGAGAAAAGCAAGTGCCTGTTTGAAGCAGTGTTACTAATAAAACTTTTGGGATTTGCTCTTATTTTGGATACATACAATGCAGATTTATTTCCAACAGTCCTTATATTTAGGTAGTAGGATAGCTGGGCTTATCAAAAGGTATAGTTCTAAAACTAACATTCTATACCATGCATAATGTCAGTCCTATGATGCCTTTCATATAGGCAGGACTAGCAGGATGCTGAAAGACAGAATAACCGACCACATCAGGGCAGTTAATAATGGTTACAATAACATTGCCCTGTGAAGCCATGGTAAGCAATGTAAAGGTTTTAAGAGATTTTTATTTACCATATTAGAACACGTTAGGGCAGATTCTAGAGGTGGGGGTCAGGAAGCAGTATTAGAGAGACACGAGCTGGTATGGGAGTTCAGGTTCAAATCTTTCAGATTCTCAAGGTCAAACAAATATGTGAATTTGTAAAAATCGCTGTATTATTAGTCATACATTAATTAATGGTTTGATGTAGTTACATGGTTGGTTGATTTTACTATTTAATGAAGCTTGTAGATGAGCACATTGACTGAAGAAGTTCTTGTCTTATATTTTAAGAACCAAATCACCTTAATAAAGATTTTGATATTCTTGTTAGTTCTGTTTATTTTCTTTCTTTTTCTTTTTTTAATTTGGCTTACTTGGTGATGCTAGTTTATATACTGAAGAACTTGTTGAGTGCTCCAAAGGTGGAGGCCTGTGAAATACCCACCATATTCCCATCTGGTCTTCAGAAGGTCCATGCAGCCAGTATAGAGAAAGCTATATATACCTTACTCTTCACAGTTAGTGGAGGGCCACTCATTTCTATCATGGGTGGGTAACACATATTAACTAAGGCTTGTATACAATCTTGATTGACTCCAAAGTGATCAGTGGTTTCTTAATTAGTGAAATTATTCATCATTTCAAAGGTAATTACAAAGTAAAAAGTCTATAAATCATTACAAGTCTAGTCAGTAAATCAAAAGTTCCCTCCAGCCATAAAGAGGGCAACACACAAGATAGACCAGGGGAGAATTTGAGGCTGCCTGTTGAATTATATAGGATTATTTTGAAGGTGGCAATGATGTGACCACATTTGACATGTAGTAGAATTTTAATACTTTCTGACATGACTGTATCATGACGATTTGTTTTAATTATTTGTCGATGAAGGCTTAAGTCCTTTAATAATTATTTGGAGGGGTGGATCTTTCATGGATCAAAAAGTTAGACACAGATCACCATGAAGGAGTCTTTAAGAGGTGGAGTACACAGAGAGAGAGAGCGAGAGAGAGAGATGTCAATCTGTAGTTAACTAAAGTTCTTGAGGCAATTCATAGCTTTAGTTATGAATCTAAGTTCTCTCAAGCTGTATCATATGCTTACACAAATATTTGCCAAAAGAGACATTATTTTCAATAATGGATGTGGTGAGAGATGAGTAATGGAGAATTAAGACTATTTTGGGTACACAGGATATGATTTTGGAAATTAAATGACACCACTGACATGGTTTTCTGGAGTACTACATTACATGATCATCAAAAGATAACAAATTATCAACATGAGTGCCTAGATTCCTTATGTATGTATCTGATTGGAAAGATATATTGCTTATATGGCATGATGTGGAAAGATGGATAGATAGACAGATAGACAGATAGATAGATAGATAGATAGATAGATAGATAGATAGATAGATAGATAGATTGATTGATTGATAGGCAGATCATCTATATCTGTCTATCAGTCTATGTATTTATCTGTCTATCTATCTATCTATCTATCTATCTATCTATCTATCTATCTATCTATCTATCTATCTATTTTACCAAACTGAGCTATACATCTATGCATTTTAGCATTTTATTGTTTGAGACCATTATCCTTGCTCCAGTTCTTAGTGTAGTTCATCTCTAGTTGGAGTGATTGTGAGTCAAGGGAGACTGAAAAACAAGACCCAGCTTACAGTTGCCTGCAAATTAAGATAACCATAGGCCAGTAGGATTGGCATAAAGATACATGCTAAAGCCAGTAGTTGGAGATAGGCTATTATGGATCCCTGTGGTACACCAGTTTTAATTTTTCTTTCTGAAGTGGCACGTACAACTATAACAAAATGGGTTCAGCCTGTCAACTAGTCAGATATCCACTGCACAACATATGGATATATATATTCAGATTTACAACCCTGTCAATAATGCCTGCGTGTGGAATAGTGTCAAAGGCCTTTGGCTAGACCCTGATATGTTGAATATACTGCATAACAACTACCTACTGCTTCTATAACTTTTTAAAAGAAATTAACAAAGTTAAAGAAGCAGGACCTGACAGGGTAAAGACCTTTTAATGCCCAAGTTGATGAGGTCTGAGATAACACATTCCATAACATATATATGAGGATAATGAGGCTAATGGTTCTATAGTTGCCTACGTCCATAGTCAGGCATTACAATGGGTGTTTTCCAGGCTTTGGAACATAACCCTTAGAGAAGCTTAGATGAAAGAGGTTAATTTGGGGTTCAGATAGGCTATATTTGACGATAATCAGGCAACTTGGTATTTCATAAGTCAGCTGCTGCCAGTACCATTTATGTTAGTGCCATACACAACACATCAGGAACCTGCATTACTAAGGATCATATTACATTCTGGTGTGATTGCAAATATGACACTGAGCATTGTGCTGCCTGTAGTGACAGTATTTCTAGCATCTCTTACCCTTTTGAAGTCAGGAACACGCAGTTGTACAATGTACTCTGTAGACAATGAATTATGACTGTGTTCACCTTGCACATATGTTCATACAATTAGGACCTCATTTTACTCCCACAATTCATTTGCACATCATTAAGCATTCATTTGCAAAGATCTTCATTAGTGCATTTGTACTCACTACACTGCAGCAAATCATAGGACTATATGAACTGGTGTCAGTCTGCTCCTGTGTCTGTGTTACTGGTTCTGGCACAAGTGCAAGCTTAAGCGATGCAGCTTGTTCATGAATCCTGACCTAAGTGCCTTGCTGATCTCGGTAATCTGTATTGACTGCTATCTATGTTATATTTTAAGAGCCTATCTAGAAATAGAAGAGTCTTCATAATTCGATTAGTGCATGATAGTAAAGGAAATGCACACTGACTTCAAGTGGACATGTTATGACATACATGTTCCTCCCTGCTTCTTAACTGTCCCTGATTTTGACTTAAATACCCCCTAAAACTAGTTACTTTTGGACAAGAGGTGTTCCTCGGTTCCTCTAATTTAAACCAAAGGAAATGTTGCATTTATTGCTGTTACATGCACATCTGTGGCCCCTTTCATTCATTTTCATATGGAGCACGTTACTCTGTTATCACTTCCAAAGTGCATTTTGTTTAAGGTGTTTCCCTTTCCTGAAAGCAGACTATGTAACTCTTTGTAACAGCAAACATTGTTAACACCAATGCTAGGACTACTCTCATAACATATTTTGTTGGCCATAATGAAAAGGGGTCTTCCACAAGAAATGGCAAAGCATGCCCTGCTTATGTATATAGTATATTCATAGGTGCTTTCCACTGTAGTATTGTGTCAATGAGTCTTAATGAGACACATCCATTGAAATGTCTGCATCAATGCCTTCTGTAATGCAGCTAATTAGTGTGTACTCTTGTAATGGGATAGATGTTTATAAACATTAACATTTCACAGGGCATACCCCCCGAGGCTCACACCCTGTTCTGTCACTTGCCAATTACATTTCCCATGCTTCTTGTGACGAAAGGAAATGCTACCAGCATAGCTAGCTGGAATTTTGTAGATAATTTAGTGCCATTGGTGACTATTGAAATTATTTATATAAGATGCTTGTGTTGCAAATGTATTAGAATTGTTTGTCATATGTATGTCAAACTTCTTGTACAGATGTGTGTGTTGAAAAGGTATTTGTAAAATGCTTGTGTTTAAAATGGATCCACAGTGTGCCTGCTGGAAGAGAACAGAAATGTACATGCACTATTGTAATTATTTAAATGTATATATTTTAACAGTGGAAACTGGAATACAAGAAGTTAACTTCAGAAAAATAACTGAAATTGAATTACTTTATGTCCAAGCCATAAAAGATTGTATATTTCAGTCTTCAATGAAGCAACAAACACAATGTCTGTACTAGCAAATTTTCTGTATTGTCTTCATGGTGAATTAATTACTAGTCTTGAAAGCGTGAAGGAATGTAATTGTTTTATGACTTCCAGCATATGCCAGAGATCTGAGGAGAAACCCTTGTACAGGTAGATGCTAAATACTGCCAGCTTCATCAATGGTTGTTTGGCCTGGGAACTAAAAGTCAGATGAGAAGAAATATGTCATTCTGCAAGCTATCCCATCAGTAATATTTTAGATATTAATTTGAGAAGTCTCTTAGTGAGACAGAGCATTCTGCATTCTGTCTTTGACCTGACAACAACTAGAACAACTATTCACCACAACATCTGCCTTGCTCTAATAGTAATTGACTAGGGAATAGTAATTCTGTTAGATATAGTCAGGAATACAGTAAAACTTAGTTTAGCTGTGTTTATTTATTTGAGACTGTAATGCAATGTTATTTTAAATACTTCCTGTGGTTTTGAACTCTGATGTCACTGTGAATATATATTTAGTATTGTCATGTTCTTTTATTATTTATTATTAGATTGGATTCTTATAAATAATCATCCCCAGACTTATGAAGCTGGAACCCTCCCTGATGATGTGAGTGACCGCTCTCTCACCTACATCATCAGGCATAAGACCAATCTGCCCATTCCAACCTTATGTAGGACAATTAGAACAAAGAAAAACTTTAACCCCGATCTCTTCCAAAGCGAACTTAAAGCATGTAACTGGTCACCCTTAAAATACCTCCCACTGGTGGAAGCTGTTAAATACTTTAATTCTAACTTCCTAGCCATACTAGACCACCATGCTCCAACCCATTCTATCAGAATTAGAACTAAATCTGCCCCATGGCTTTCAAAAGAAACCAAGCAAAAAATCCATCTTAGAAATAAATACTGGAACAAATGGCGAATGACCAAAAACCCAGTAGACCAACAAAACTTCAGACAGCTGATCAATGACACTAAAAAAGCTGTACTCTCTGACAAAAGAAACTACTACCTACAATTCCAGGAGACTCACCATAATAACCCACAAAAGTTCTGGGCAAGTATTAACCAACTACTACACTCAGGACAATCTATCACACCAAACCCACAAGGCGCAGACCTGGAAAATCCCAAGCACACAGCTAATGCCTTTAATACCTTTTTCACTGAAGCCATTTAAACACTTGCCAGTCAGTTATCACCTAATAACTTTCTTATATCTAACTCTGACTCTACCCAACCCCCTCCATTTCTCTTCCAACCAGTCCCATATATTCTTACCCTTATCCAAAAACTGAAACCATCCTCTCCTTCAGC
The DNA here is from genome assembly GCF_019279795.1 of Protopterus annectens. Classification (NCBI taxonomy): domain Eukaryota; kingdom Metazoa; phylum Chordata; order Ceratodontiformes; family Protopteridae; genus Protopterus; species Protopterus annectens. Next base: position 955,098,568 of record NC_056735.1, on the reverse strand, counting down.
TGACCACCTACCCGCTGAATATCTACAAAAAGCAGCCAAAACCATTGCCTATCCCATTTCCATCCTGATCAATAGAACCATCAGTGAAGGACACATCCCTAGTATCTGGAAAGTCTCCCATATTATCCGACTACATAAAGGTGGAAGCTCTACTGAATTTTCCAACTACTGTCCCATAGCCCTACTTTCTCCTTTGGCAAAGATCATTGAAAATGTATCCACAGGCAGATGCCAGACCATCTAATTCAAAATAATTTACTACCAGCTGTCAGCATGGTTTCAGACCTTTCCACAGCACTACTACTGCCCTCCTTTCCTTTACTGACTGTATTAACAAAAACCATAACCACGATATGCTTTCCTCTGCATTGTTTATTGATCTGTCCAAGGCATTCAATATGGTAAATCACCGGATACTTATAAACATCCTTAAATCCCTGTCACTAGATGAACTTGCTATAAAATGGTTCATGTCCTACTTAGATAACAGACAACAGGCTGTGCTTTGGCACAATATTCTATCTACCCACCTGCCTGTTAACCTTGGTGTCCCTCAAGGGTCCATATTAGGACCCCCTACTTATTTCTATATTTATCAATTACCTTCACCTAACAATTCCCCAAGCTACATGCATCCAATATGCAGATGATTCCACTCTCATATGCTCATCCACATCCAAATCTGAACTTCACTCCCTTACCCAAAATGTATTTAACACAGTTGAACAATGGTTTACACAGCACTGTCTCCTTCTGAACCCCCCAAAAAACTAAACTCCTCCTTTTTACTCCTACTCATAAATCCTCTCCAATAGATTTCACAGTTACATCCAGTATTGGTACCCTCATATCCCCTGTACCTACAACCAAACTACTAGGTGTCACCATAGACAACAACCTCAACTTCGACACCCATATTAATAATATTCTAAAAACTGTTAACAGAGAACTAGGCTCTCTCTATAGGATCAAGCCCTTCTTTTCTCCTTCATCTAGAATAACAATTGCTCACATTCATCTAATCTCTACTCTCCTCTATGTGTCACCCTTATATACAAATCTATCTAAAACAACCTCAATAAAATGGAACATTCTTACAATAACATAGCCAGATTTGCTACAGGAAACCCATTCAGAACCCACCACTGTTATAATCTAAAGCAGCTAGTATGGCTTGAACTTCAAAATCAGCTTAAATTCCACCAATTGACCATTGCCCATAAAACCCTTTACCAACCTACCAAATACTCCTGTACTATCTACCCTCATCATCCCCTATACCAATCTGAAGACCTTACAATCATCTCATAAACTTCTTGTAGATATTTCAAAATCAAACAACAAAGCTGGGGATTCTCTCTTCTCTAATACTGTTGGAAAACACTGCTGCCTACTTCCCAGTGAACTTTCCTGACTTCCCTCTATATCACTTTTCAAAAGCAAACTAAAACTCTTCCTCAGAACACACTGGTTGTGCCCCTGTACAAAGCCTGACTAAGAAACTAGCTCTCCTAATCTTGCTTCTGCCTACCATCCTCTTCTCATTAATCAGAATCTACTTTTCTTAAATTACAACATAACCTTGTCCTACTATATACTGTTACTTGCATCTTCTGGAAACTTATTATTGTGACAACTTCTTATTACTAACACAATTATACTATATGATATTATAACCTACCTTCTTTTTATTATTATGTATTAACATTTTTTTGTATTGCACCTGCATTTCTTTTGCACTATGTTATGAATGTCTGCCCTCATTGACTATCTCTGTACTGTAACTGCATCATGCATTGTACATATGAACTTTTGTATATGAGATTTTGTTTTTGTATATGAGATTTTGTTTTTGTATATGAGATGTTTTTGTTTTCCATGGAGCTTGTCTCCCTGGGCCTCTACTGAAAATGGACATGTATCCAGTTAGACTAGCCTGGTCAACAAATGTAAAATAAATGTAAAATAAAATAAAATAAAAATAAATAAATAAATATATTTAAACCTTTCATTCTGGCTAATCTGTGTAGAGAGATTTAAGTTTTGAGAGTACTTGCATATTTATTTGGTGACACTGTGTGGGCCACTCCTAATAGCCTTGCTCTTGGTCAAACTACCATTTGTGTTAATATTAGTATTACACAGTAAGATTGGACATCCTTTGTTAAGGGCCTTAAAGTAGCTGATGAGTGACTGGTGACAGTAATAACTACCGTATAGTCTGTGCAGAAGGGGGGCATAGCTAGTAAACCTGTGTCAGCCTTTTCCAGGTGTGTGTGTAAATCAAACCTCAAAGTGTGTATGTGTCAGCTACTTGGACAGAGACACAAAGCACTGGTTGGACAGAGAGGGTGCTGGGGGTCTTGGTTTGGTCACTCAGGTGAGATGTCACCTCTATAGTTGTGCCAGTGAGGAGTCTTACTGGGGATCTGGAGAAAGAGTGAGAAACCAGCCCTGGACTGATTGTGGTCTCTGTTTGCGCTTAAGGAAAATTGCACTTGATGCAGAGAGATGCATCTGGAAATACTGTGTGTATACTTGTCATCCTCTCAGTGAATGTTCCTCACTGTTGCAGTGGTGAGGATTGAGAGTCCTTGATTATGCATCCAGTGGTGGGTTATCACACTTCTATTTTCAGGATAAGCAATATGCTTTTTAATGACTCAGCAGCATTATTTCATGCTAGATATAGCCTGGCGTTTAAAAATGCATGTTTCTCAGGATGTATTTAGGGGTCCAAAGTAGAATTTCTAAGATTCTTGTTTCATCTACCAGGTATGCATGATGTCAGAACTCCCAAGCAGTATCATGTGCTGGTCACAATATATTCAGTGTTCCATTATTAAATTCCATGTATTAGGAAGTTTCTTATTTCCAATGTTTCAGAATGGTGTATGTGTTGTAGTCCATGGCAGCATTCAAATCCTGGAAGGGAGGTAGCATGGTCATCATTCTCAACAGCAAACTAACTACAAAGCATGTGAAACTAAGTATACTTTCCAAAAAGGTATCTTGTTGTAAGCTTTTATGTCCAGGTTTAAAATGTTCCTTCTACCCATATGATCAAAGTGAGAAGAAATTCCCAGAGAAATGTATAGGCTTCTTGAGGTCCCAAACCTGAAAGTGATGCATGTTGAAGCTGCAAACATACAAAAAGAATGACTAACTTTTTTGGTGAATATTTTGATCTCTTTAAAAAGAGACATGTTTGAACCAGTTTAACAACTTAAAATATTTTGTAAAGTCTAACAATTGCAGGATAAATTTGAATTTCTTGAATATAAATGGAAATCTCTTATTCTGAAGGAATATTTCTTTGCCAATCAACCAGCACTACCTGACACTGAAAACAAGAATAAATATATGCCACCTTTTAATGCTTAACGTATTAGGAGGCACATTGAAGCAAAACCAGAGCACACCGAGGGTTACTGAAACTTTGCTGAAAGATAAAATTGACTCATCCAGCTTAATCCAAATCTAGCATCACATATACCGAAGCAATAAACCCAGACTAAAAATTAATAGAGGATCTATGCTTTTGGTAACAAAGAACATCAAATTGCTAACAAGATATAGACTTAAATACATCTATCAGAGGTGACTATATAAACTGGATTCTGATGCATCCACATACTGAAATGCTAATGGATGTTGAATATATCCCTCTTCCTAATAATCCACCTCTACTTGAAACTGCTGCCTGGGAAGTTTAATACTGTGGTCCCCAAGGGAACCTTATAATAGTATGTGAGTCTGATGTCAGAAGAGGACCAAATGAATCCCAAGTTGCCTTCATTGTTTCTCACAGTAACTTAACCCAGCCTGTAAACTCCCCCTTTTTCATGACTAGTTCTCACAAATGAAGGAACATCACATGCTTCTCCAATGTTCCAAGTAATAACTTATCCACTCAAGTCTTTCTAAAATGCCCTAACATCTAAATATAATGTCTAGATCCCCTCTGAATCAAAATGAATACTTCCAAGAGTTATGTTCACATGGCTGCCTCACAATATTATGAATCTCAAAATCTCTCCTAGTTCAGTGTCCACTTTGTTTAAATTGAGCTAGGGTAATACCCTGTTTTTTATTCCCTTCTTCAAGTAAATACAGTCTTGAACTTGAAGTAAATCTTGTGCTGGCTACCTGGGAAGTTGAGACACTCATTCATATGCCAGGGTCTGAGTACAATTGATTATACCACATATATATTGATGATGTGTTTTTGCTTGGACTGTGACACTGACACAACTTGACTCATTAATTCAGTCTATTAATGACAACATATAATGTCTCTATTTTTGGACACTGCTCTTTCCACTGATGCTGTGAATAGATGCCTGGTTTCTAATATTTTTAGAAAAGACACTTATAGAAATAATTTATTGGATTTCACTAACCAGCATCCATTTCACATGAAGAGAAATGTAATTAAAGGGCCAGTTCATCATGTCGTCACAATTAGTTAATGATGATGAGTTGTATAAGAAAGAATGAATTTTTATGTGAACTATTTCTGCAAAAACATCACCCCACACCTTAATTCAGACTGTAGCTAAAGAGGTCTCTGATGCTAGATACCTCAGATTTCAGCCGATTTTAAAATTTGGTTTCATACCAAAACAACAAGCACCTGATAACACTGCTGTTAACAGAACCTTGAATTTTCCAATACCCATTATCCAGGACATGCAGTCTATCAGAAATATTGTAGATAGAAACTGGAATATTGTTACAAGCTCGGATGATATGGCTGCTGTCCTAGGGAGCCAACCTTTGTTCACATATAAGAAAACAATCACTATTAGGTCTTTGGTTGAGAAAAGAGACACTGCCTTTTCTATTGATCAAGTTTGCAATGCTACTGAACCTAAAAGTATGTTCCCATGTGGGAAATGTGTTTGCTGTCAATATATACTTATTGGAGCCAGCTACACTTTCAGACATAATGGTTTTACTGTGTTCTTTCCCTTACACTATAACGGTAACAGTAAGAACTTAATGCACATGGCTGTATGTGAGACTTGCCATTACGTTTATATTGGAAAAACTGTCCGCAAATTGTCTGACCGGGTGAAAGAACATTATGGTGCTATTAGAGCTAAAGACTGCAGAAATGTTTTAGCAGGACATGCTTCATTCTGCACTAATTTTTCTAAATTCAGTTTTATTATCTTGGAGCAGGTTGAATTTTTTTTTTGAGACTATGGCACCTTATTAGAAGTTAAAGAACTGAAATGGCAATTACGAATGGGAGCGGACTATGTACCAGGACTTAATTCCAATTTGAACTTAAAGTGTGTCTTGCGATGGCAAGACTAACTGTTTCCATTTTCTATTTTTATTTTTCTGTACAATTGTTGTAATTTATACAGGTCATAGACATAGTCTTCGTTTAACTAACATGTAGTTTGTACAACCTCACCTTGAAACCAGTGGGTTGCCGCAGTGCAACAGATTTATTGAATATGCGTTAGTCATACTATCTCTTGATTTAAGATTGGTTACTGTAACCTAAGTTGGGTGTTATGTTTATATTTTATTACATTTTTATTACCCTTTGTTTATTATTTAACTCTGCACTGTTGTACATTTCTTGTTTTCTGATGACGTTCCAGGATATTTAAGGAATGAAAGCACTAAAAACCACCAGTTCATGTGTTGTGTTTTTTGTCCTTATGCCTCAGAAGTTTTTTAAGTGCAATATATGTATATATGTGTGTGTGTATAGATAGATAGATAGATATATAGATAGATAGATCTAGATATAGATCTAGATCTAGATATAGATATAAATATAGATATAGATATAGATAAGTATCAGGAGATAAGGAAGGGTGCAAGGGGGGTTGCCCCTGCATACAATCATAAACTAGTATTTATTTCTTAATTTTGTTATTCAGTCTTTTTAGATCATTTTTTGTTTACTCATTTCATATTTTGATTTTTCATTAGGTAATCACAGATATACATACACACACACACACACACACACACACACACACACACACACACACACACACACACACATATTTATATGTTCCATTCAAATGCTCAAACTCTCAAGGGTTTGAGTGAATTGTCCACTGCAGAGTTTAAAAATGAACTTTTTGAAATTCTATATTTAGGTGCTTGAGATTGCGGTTCATAGGTTCATATGTTCATAGGCTGGTACTAGGCTATCAGCTCTAGGGCCTGTACATGCCTAGCCATAACAATTCCCTGGCTATTTCTTCCCACAATATTTACTTCCCCGGACCCCTGTCTAGCAGGGTGACTGACATGATCCTCGGGGTAAATTTCCTATCTCCCATCCAGTCGTCAAGGTTCCTTTTGAAGAGGGCCAAGGAGGCCCTCTGCTTGACATGTATGGGCAGTCTATTCCAGAGTATGGGGCATCTCTGGGTCAGGAACCTATCCCTCCAACATGTTTTGTTCATTGTGATGACAAGGTTTAGGTCCCTGGAGAGTGTGGCTCTGATGGATTGGGATTTCTTTAAGTGCAGCATATCCAGCAGCTCTGGGTTTGACATGGCCTTGTATGTTAAGCAGCGATTGCCTCTGAGTAGACGATATGCAACAGAGTATAGCTGGAGTTTTTTTAGTTGGTCAGCATAGGGCATCTGCTTTAGGCCTGCGATTCTTTTAGTGAGGTGTCTCTGTGGCCTATCCAGTTGTTGCAGGTGTCTTGTGAGGTACATACCAAATGGGGCATTGTACTCTATGATGGGTCTAATGAGGGATGATTACAGTGGGACAATGACCTCCTTTTTCTGGATGAAAAGCCCTTAGTGATGAGGTGTGCCATATAGAAGGATTTCCTGTTGTGGCGATGTGATTATCAAAGGTGAGACCACTGTCCACCCATGTTCCTAAGTCTCTTATCACACTTTCAGTGTTTAGTGTACTGCCACCTATGTGGTAATTCATAGGTATATGGTTTTTCCCAAAGGGGATAACTATACACTTCTTGGCATTGAGCTTGAGCCCATGGTTCTGGCACCAAGTATCTGTTTCTGTAAGGCCCTTTTGTAGAATATCCACATCATTTGGGGATTCAGTAATAGCTCCCAGTTTGCAGTCATCTGCAAACTTTGTTATCCGGAGTCCCTTAGTGATGGCCTGTACTTCAAAGAAGTAGATGCCAAACAAGAGCGGTCCCAGGACTGAACCATAAGGTACTCCACTTGTCACTTGTCTGGAGCTGGATTTGGAGTCGGCTACTTTTACAGTGTGGGTTCTGTCAGTAAGCCAGTTGGCAACTCATCGAGTGATGTAGGGATTTATGCCCATCTTAGTAAGTTTATCTATGATTCCAGAGTGGGGGATGGTGTCGAAGGCCTTGGTGAGGTCCAGATAGGCTGTATGGACTGCCTTAACCTTGTCCACAGCTCCGGAGACTGATTCAAAGAAGTCAATCAGGTTCAGGAGACACGATCGGCCCTTCACGAACCCAAACTGGATGGGGGTCTAGGCTATGAAGGTTGTCAATGTCTTTATTTATAAGTTCCATGATAATACGTTTCATGGGCTTGCAGATCAGGCTCGTCAGACTGATGGGACGGTAGTTCCAAGGATCCAAGGTGGAGTGGGATAACTGTAGCTGTGCACCACTCAGTGGGCATGAAGCCTAAGGTGAGGCTATGATTAAGCATGACACTTAGATGAGGTGCCTGTTCATTTTGTAGTTCATGTAGTACACAGCCCAGGATGTTGTTTGGTCCCATGGATGCTGTATTCTTAGCTTTAGGGAGTGTGGTTTTTACCTGTGTGGCCGTGATTACCAGAATTTGGCAATCTTTCGGTATTGAAATGGGCCCTTTAGGGGGTGAGAGGGGGGGGGTGAAGTTGGCACTGAATTGATCTGCCAGGATATTGGCAATGTCCTTGGGATCAGTATATTTAATGCCATTCTGTTGTGGCTCAGAGCAGATCTGAGCATTGCCATTTAGATTCTTGACATAGCTATAGAATGTTTTGTGGTTGTCTTTGGAATCTTCTGCAATTTTATTTTTGCAACTAGCTTTGGAGGATTTTATGAGGGATCTCAGCTTCTTACTGAGGCTGGTAAGGAAGTTTTTTGCATCCTGGGATTTTCCTCTTTTTTGCAACAGTTTCTTCCTTCTGTTGTATAGTTTCTTTATGACAGGGGACCACCACATTGGCTTCCTTTTTTTTGGAGGAGAACATCTTGGTTCTATTTGGGATGGCACAATTCATGCATGAGTTGATGTGCTCATACAGTGCCTTAGTGTAGGATTCAGCAGTCGAACATTCAGCTCCCATCTGCATGGGTGTCATGAAGTTTGTCACTTCTGACTTGAGTAGTATGAAGTTGGCTTTGGAGAAGTTGTTTACGGAGGTTTCCTTACTGGGGGTGGAGGTGGGATGTGGATGTTAAAGGTGATTATCTTATGATCAGACCTAACCAACCAGGGGGTGACCACTGGTGTGGAGCTTCGATTTTACATGTTGGTAATGACCAGATCCGGGGAACTGGAGCCCCTGGTGGGACTATGGATTCGTTGATCCAGGGCATTGGAATTTATGAATTCCAAGAACCGTTGGGCAAAGGTGTTGGTACACAAGTAGTTTTCTCAGTTAATGGCAGGGTAGCTGAAATCACCCAGTATTAGGGTGTTTGGTTGTATCGGGTTCAGTGGAGATTGGGATATTTCCCCTCTTCCCACTCTAGTGTGATCTTGGAATTGGTATATATTATTAGTAGGAGATGTGGGGGTGCAGAGGTTTGCCTCCCAGAAAAAAATAGTTTTTCTTCAAATCTGTGCAACTCAGAGTTTTGTGGATTTGAATCTTTTTGATTCCAAAGGTTTGTATATGTCTTAGCATTTGAACTTTATATAGTTTGTATATTCAGCACAGATACACACACATACACACACACACACACACACACACACACACACACACACACACACACACACACACACACACACACACACACACACACACACACACACATACACACACACACACACACACACACACACACACACACACACACACACAGGGGTGAGGAGATGAAGCACTCCCACAGCTGTGTGACAGGTTTATTATTCCCTTAGGAGAAAACAAGTGGTTGCCATGTTAATTTCAAGTAAAATGGTCAGTTATGATTCACCAAGACATAATAAAACCTTCTCAGTCTGGATAGCTCTTTACCAATCCTCAGAACTCAACTCAAGCAATATGTTTCTTCATCTCAAAGAAAGAACCAATTTTATCTAAACACCTCCCAATAAAACAAGCAAACCTCAAGGGCCTGCTGTGTCACTGGATTAAATTCCTTATGGAAGCACTGGGAAGATGGAAAGAAATGAACAACTGCTGATGACCTTGAGACTTTTGCCTCTCTGTCTCTCTCTTTCTCTCTCTCTCTCATTCTCTTTTTCTCTGTCCTCTCTTTTATCTCTCTCTCTCTCTTAGGAAGTCAGATAAAATAAGCATCAAGAAAGACAAATTTGCATTCATTAAAACAAAACTGTACAAAACAAAATTAAATATGCATGCCTTCTCAACTTCTACTTCAACAAATTTTCATGGACATGGCTTATTTTGATAAAATGGTATCAAGAAATCTGTGCATACCACTGGGCCCTTTGACTCTATGACTTTAAGAAATTAGTTCCTTCACTCATTGCTGATCAGTCTTGTCCCAGGCTAACAAAACCTTAAAATAACCAGCATGATGATTTACTCATCAAAACTCATTTCCTTAATCATCTCCTCTCTCATCCAATATCTACTATATTGATTTCCAAGCATTCACTTCCAAAACAGTCGTAGATCTAAATGAAGTACTTGAATGAAAACAATGGCCTCAGTCAACATAATATTCATCCTTCCTATGAAAAGTTGCACCCTTTTACCACAGGTATTGTCCCTCTTACTTTAAAGATATACTAGTCATCCCTATTCCAGAAAAAGCCATCATCAAACTTGCTTATGGGCTGAACAACTATATAAATTACATATAGTATTATCAGTTAAAAAAAAAAAGATCATGCACAATTATGTAGTAGAACATATTAACAAGTAGAGTATTCCTTCAGGTGCCCAGTATTGTTTAGGTCCAGACCTAATACTTTAATAGTTATATACACTGGAACTAATAAAATCATTTTAACTATGGAACATGGGTTGCTTACCAGTAGTGTACTTCTAGATTTTACTACAGCATTTGAAAGTGATAACCACCAAATCCTTCTCAACAAATTAAACTACAAGATTTCAACCAAAATACTCTTAGTTGGTTCCCTTCAGCATCTCGAAATCCTAAAACCTCGAAATTCATATGGTCGAGACAATATGATTGAAGTTTTAGAATGTCAAAATTCTGAACGGAGATCTGCATACAGCCATAGTGCGATCTCAGAGTTGGTATATTTAATTAGCGAGGGTGTGGGGGGGTGCAGGTGGGCTTGCCCCCCTGTAGAAACATTTAAACAGTTTTTTTTTTTGGATATGTTTCGGAATTTCGATATTCCAAAACATTGATCATATGGTCTTGATCATATGACATTAGATGTTTCAGAATTTCGAGATTCTGAAGTGAATCCTTTCTCCTCATATACCACAAGGCCCTGTTATTGACCTGATGTAATTCTTTGTATTTGTAAATGGCCAAATTAGAACTGTGAACTCAGGAATAATTACACTTTATGCAGATGATATAATTCTACACCGAACAGCTCCCTACTTGGCACAGATTCCAAAATGATTTCACCAGTATATGCCAATGGTTTATCACCCACAAACCACCAACAAACAACTTTAAAACTGCCACAAATGTTATTTGACATATCTCAAAAATGATCAAACAGTTGAACCTTGAATATAACCAAGCCAAACTAGTTTTCAAATAGTTCAAATCTCACAGGAAAAGTACCTTGACCCACTTCTGATCTTCTTAACACATCCTTCAAGTCTTGTACAGAATAAAAGATGCTATCAATACTAAGCTGAAATAACATTGCTATTTATCTCATCTCTCATGTCAGGTGGCTCTTGCAATTAAATTACTTTTATCCAAGGCTGGTGTATCCTCTTCACATTCTTTACATTACAACATTTAACTCTTCTCACAACACTCATCTCATCCAAACTACAGTTAACATCAGCTGTGAATGTATGTACTTTTCTACAAGAAATGGACACCACTGTACTTCCCTTCAGGAGGCAAACAGGTTACAAGTTGTAACTGAAGCCACCCTACCGCTTTCTACCATCACTTTCAAACTTCTGTATGACAGTTACTGTCATTCTTTGGAAAGAAGCTGAAAATGAGATTACACCTTATTATCTTTGCACTCCAACTGATTGGGCAATCTCCCCTCCACAGACCCCCTTACTACCATGAGCTTGGGAGAAAAGGTTTAGCAAAGTTGTCCCACAAGTTAGATTCATTTCCCCCTAACTTCACAAAGGAACCAAATCGTCCCAGTTCAGACAAAGCCTATTGCTCCTCCTAAGCTTAGCATTTCATATGCTTTACCAGTCAAAGATAGATTTCTGTCTTGTTGATTTCCCAGATAAAATTATTTAATGTTTTTTGTTGCTTTACCATTATGCTTGATTGTATCACACAACTTACAGATATGTATTTTTTTCAGGTATAGCATTGCTTAAGTGTTGGGCACATCCATCTACCCACCAAGCAGGTGTTATAAAGTATGACAAAGTGAATGGTATTTAATTGAAGCTTCTTTGCTTCACTTTATGTTTTACTAATATATTTACAAATCAAATCTGTAATTTTTGCAATATGTCATTGTTTCTACAAAACTCCTTGTATGTTATTGCATGTCTACTGACATTATCTAAAACTTTTCATATCTTCTTGGAAAGCAAAACTTTTGAAATGGCTATTTAGCCTAAGTCATGGCTGAAAGTGGCAAATGACCAGTACATCTGCCCAGTTTCCAAAAGAAATAAATAAAATATGCGAACAAATATGGTCATCTTAATAACATTTATGGAGTTGTGTCTTGTATTGTTTTTGAAATGCTGATATCAGAATGAAGCGTGTATAAAACCTGTGTCCCTTTACAGTGGAAATTATTAGCACATTTGTTTTAGTTGTCCAGCCTCAAGATAAAGTGACACGAGTTTAACTAGCCAAAAGTGCAGATTGATTGATCTTGTTAATAGTGCAGATTGGTTGACTGTGACCAGTGTTTGACAATGACATTATGTCAAGTGATCACTGCACAAGCACTTCCCCCATGAAGAAAAGACATGTTTGATTCTCATGCTCTCACGTTTTCTTTCCCTAACACATACATACATAGAAACACATGCACACAAGTATATAAATCAAAATATATATAGTTTTGTATACACATATGCATATATATATATATATATATATATATATATATATATATATATATGTTTGTCTTTTGGCCTTTCCCATTTAGGGGGTCACCACAGCGGAACTTTGGTCTGCTAATGATTGGCAGCAGATGTTTTACAGTGCCAAGTTGCCAGCCCGATGCCCAATCTTCAAAGAAGGCACACCCATTCACACATGCACCTACCTGCATGTCTTTAAACATCACTCGACTGCGGGGAGGACATGCAGACTCCACACAGAAGGTGTTCCAGGCAAGAATTGAGCAAGAAAAAAAAAAATATATATATATATATATATATATATATATATATATATATATAGATCTGTATGTATGCATCAGGGCCAACTGGTGATTTTTGTGAGAGGGCAGAATGATCCTATGTAATTAGAAACTTGTGGATTCCAGGGGGGAAATGTGGAATTGGGCTTTGCTATATATGGAGAGAGCGAGTGGGAAAGAGAAGAGACTCACAACTGTTGATTTGACTGCTAAAATAAGATCAGTCAAACATACTGAGTTGGACTTTTCCTATATATATGTGTGTGCATTTCTCTCTCTCTATATATATATATACATATATATGTATATATATATATATATATATATATATATATATATATATATATATATGTGTGTGTGTGTGTGTGCGTGTGCATGTGTGTGTGTGTGTGTGTGTGTGTGTGTGTGTGTGTGTATATAGATATAGATATGGATATATAGATATATGTAGATACACACACACACACACACACACATATATATATATATATATATATATATATATATATATATATGGGTCTATGTCTTATGATCGAAATTTCAGAATATCGAACATAAGACATAGAAACACACTTACGCGAAATTACATAACAGAGATGCACTTATGCAAATACATAACATCGAAGATGTACTTTCGTGTAAGCCAGGTCTCTGAAGCACATTACAGTGGGGATAAGGAATTACATCCTTTTCCCCACTGTAGTGCGATCTCGGCGTTAGTATATTTAAGTAGGGGGTGTGGGGGGGGTGAAGCCCCCCACATGGGGAGAGTTATTTGTAAAGTTTTTATTTTCAGTTTTAGGGTAGGTGAGGGTAGGGTAGGGGAATGGCTTACACGAACGTACATCTTCAGTGTTATGTACTTTACGTAAGTACATATTCGATGTTATGTACTTTCTCGTAAGTGTGTTTCTATGTCTTATGTTCGATATTCTGAAATTTCGATCATAAGACATAGACCATATATATATATATATATATATATATATATATATATATATATATATATAAATACATAGATATATATTTTTTTTTCTAAAGTCTGATAGAGATGAATATAGGACTTGAATTCAATTTAGGAAATGACAAGAAGTACACAGGTACACAGACACACACACACACACACACACACACACACACACACACACACACACACACACACACATAACTCTCTCTCTCAATTTCTATAGATATATATGTCATTTTAAGTAGACACACACAAGCACACACACACACACACATAACTCTCTCAATTTATATATATATATATACATATATGTATGTGTGTGTGTGTGTGTGTGTGTGTGCTTGTGTGTGTCTACTTAAAATGACATATATATCTGTGTGTGTGTGTGTGTGTGTGTGTGTGTGTGTGTGTGTGCGTGTGGTAAGAAGAAGTATCGACAGATATTTGTATGCATAATTACATGCAGGAAGTATATTTTGTCATGGATTTGGAAATATTTCTGGCTTTGTATGTATGTGTGTGTGTGTGTGTGTGTGTGTGTGTGTGTGTGTGTGTGTGTGTGTGTGTGTGTGTGTGTGTGTGTGTGTCTGTGTATGTTTATCTGTTGAAGAAAGACCTCCTCAAACTTTTCTTTTTCAATTTTATGTATGCACCTGACTGCTCAGTGTGAATATGTGCATGTATGAGCATATACCTGAATTCTTAGTGCTCAAACAAGTTATGAAAATAAAAGCAGATCTTCCTACATAATTCCCTTTTCAATGTTATACAGGCATGCACTGGTCCCCATTGAGCATTCTTCTCAATACTGACTTTGATAGATCAGCGTTATTAATGTTCTGATCCTGTATACCAGCTACTTTAGACAACAAGGCCCTCAATAAAAAAAAAAATACAAACTTTAAGAAAGATTTTTCACAAATGAGAAAGGGGAAAATGAGTTCTGTTTAGTTTGATGGTAGAGTTACTTCACAGAGCATAAGGGGATTTATGTACTGTTAATTTGGTGTCCATTTGTGGGTAACACCTATCATTAAGTGGTTTAATGGTGAGGGGATTACTATTGTAACTATGACTGTATCTATACTTAACATCTTTGCAACAGTGCTGAACATTTGCTTTTTTTTTTTACTATTTAAGTATAGCTTAATTGTTCATTTTGAATGTGCTGCTGTCCTAAACTGTACCAGTTACATCTGTATTTGCCATGTCTTTATAATAACCATGGTTAACCTGTGTACCACACTACTGAGCATTTTGTTAGCATTTTAATACTTCACCATTGCATAGTTGTTCATCGGCTTTGTACATTACCTTATCCATTCACTCTACTATTGTCCAACGCACTGAGCTAGTTACACTGCATTTCATACCTCCTGACGTTATCCTCTGCTGTAAAAGGTTTATTCTATGCCATTGTTGTGCTTGACTTACTTAACTGTTTTGGCACCTTACAGGGCTTGTCTTAATAAAGTGTATGACATAGTGCTGATCCATGCTATTTTTGACCTGTTCTGTTTTCTTCCTGATTCTGGGTTGATTATGTAGTTTGTTGCTTTGTTTTCCTCCATTAAAATTCAAATTCTTTCAGCAGGATTGGCCAAGGAGTAGACAGCAGTTAGGCTAAAACAACCATGCTCTGAACCACCCACTGCACCACTTCCTGGGTCTCCTGCTGTCCTGTAACCTGCTTCTAGGAAGGATAATGAAGATTAGCCTTGGGAGAACAATATGGGAACACAGTGGTGGACTTTGTTGCATGTTCACTTGTGGGTGGCATAGGCTCCTTATTGGAGATAGTCAGTGAGGATTTCTCCTGGGACATCCAGCACAAGGTTTGTGGAATGGTGTAAACAGATGCATACTTGCTGCTCATTGCCTGTATTAGGTACATGGAAGACCTCTTCCAGCACCTGGTAGAGTCTTGTGTCTCTCAAGCCCCAACCATTGGGCCATCAGTGGCAGAGCCTAACTGGTGTCAGCTGTGGAGAAGACCGACTGCTGGAAGGAGTCTCCTCTGGGATAGAAGCAGAACATTCTCATCCTACCCTATTCCACTTAGCAATGTTTCTCTTCACTGAGTGCCACTCTCCCTCCCCTGTTTGTAGTGCAGTCCTCCTAATCACCAGTTGGCCATCCTCTCTGTGTTTTCATTTCTCCCTTGAGGCCCAGTTTTTGTGTCAGACCTTCCATTTGTCTTTGTCTATGTTACATTATGCTTGTGCATCTGTCCCTGCTGCCAACCCTATGCTCTCTTTCCTACTTGCATTTTCCCCAAGTTTACCTCATTTACTATTCCATCTATCTCCCCATAAGTGATACTATTCATCCCCACTTTGCACTTCTCTTTCCTTCACTTTGCCCTTCTATGTGTTCTTCTACTAGCAGTTCTCCTTTTTTGAGTGTCCTAATACCCTCTTTTCTTTGAATTTATAAAATAAAACCAGTTCAAACTTTGCTGTGTAAATCTGTAAGTACTATCAGCTGCGTATGTGTTATACCTCTGCTGAGCTTCTATGCAAGTGCAAGCATGCACAGTATCGGGCAAACTACCTGCATGTCAAAGTCCCTAGGTCATGTAGCCATGCACACAGCAGTCCACCCACTTATGTGCTGACTGACATTTTTTCTGAATGTGAGTAATATGTTATGCAGCACTGCCCAGGCATGTCAGCAGTTATGCATATTTAAGTCTCAACCAGCTAAGTCTTGCTACCTCAATAATTTGTCTCAGAACAGTCATGTTATGCTTCTTTCTTAATATCACCCTTGTAGTTTGACAAATAAAGCAAGTTAATTAATATTATGTTAGGTTATGCATCTAACAGAGAAATAATAATGCTTCCAGGACATATAATGGGCACACATATATGTGCAAACTTACACACACACAAACAAACACACACACACACACACACACACACACACACACACACACACACACACACACACACACACACACACACACACACATGTATAAACACCCATACACACAAGCAAACACACATATCTTTCTTTTAAGCCGCTAGTGAGTAAAGAATTATAATTTCCTAAGTGGTCTATGATTGTAGCATACTCTATATTCTGGATTCCATATCTTCTCTAATCTTTACTCAGAATAAATGGAAATTAAAAGTTCTAAGTCTGAAGGGAAAACATACTTGAATAAACTTGCAGTCTAATGATGCATGCATGTTTTATATATGGCATGGGACATTACAAGAGAGGGTGACTACTATACCAGGTAGAAGAGGGTATCTATCATATTGACTTCCACTGCAGTTCGATTTGATTATGTCCAACACTCTAGTAAACTGAAAAATATGAAATGCTATTGTAACATTTATTATCCCACAACAAATATGAACTCATGGGAGTAGCACTGAGAAAAATTGAAGACAAATAAAATTGGCTATGAGAGTGCATGTGCCATCAAAATGTTTTAAATAAAATTCAGTAGTAAGCAAACATTTCATATATTTCCTCTTTCAAATGCTTCCATAATACAAAATGGAGTTAAACGTGACTGGCAGCTGCAACAACATGATGCATTTAAGGACATCACCAGAGTTTTTAATCTTCTAGTTTGATGAAATGGAATGAAAGCTGGAGAGGTCTCATGTCTTGTGATACTTCAAGATGCTGGTCACTCCCTTCAGCTGCTATGAGAGGTCAAAGGTAAATTAAATTGTTATTTCTGTGTATAAACTTTTTCTTTAAAACAAAATTCAAATTGACTAAGTTAACCACATAAAAATGACACAAGGGATCACTGCTGAGAAGCAAAGACATGTCAGCCCACCAGATTTAAAGAAGAGCACTTTCGTTTCTTTAATAAATACAATAGAACTTCACCAGATAAAATAGTCATTAAAGATTCACTCATATAAAAAGGCGAATTGAGTCAAAATTCAGAATCAATTAAAGAACATATGGTTAAAAAATCCGCATAAAATTTAAAAATATATGCATTTAAATCAGAGACTTATAAAATTCATGTCCAGCACCAGTTAATGACAACCCAGTTTTATAAATGTCAAAAAAAAAAAACAACAAAGCACAGAAAGACAAAAGTATTAATATTTTATCTACTTTCAAAGACAGTATACTACTGACAGAAATTCTGTCATTAATCCCTGGTAATTGTTTAGCACTGAATAAAATCTGCCAATATGTTTCTCTGTATTCAAGATAGGATGACCAGTTTCTTTCCCTATTATCTATAGTTAACGTTTCTAAAACATAGAAAATAAACTTATTGACATTTTGACTGTTGTTAATATGCTTGTGAGGTGAATTAGTGTTATCCTTCTTTTTAAGAAATATGTTGGTAAATTTTCTTTTTAAGTTGATTTTCTGTCTTGCCTATATAAAAGGCAAAACATGACAAGCAAGTGGCCATGCAGACCATACCTCTTGTATTGCAATCAAAAGCACTCTTTATAGGAAAGACCCTATTGAAATTTTCTATTGTTATGTTGGTGGTCTCATAAATGAACCTTCATTCTCTGCAGGCTCCACATTTCTTCATTTTACCTAACTTACAGTAACCCACCCTAAAATTACTTGTTTTTCTCAAAAATATTTTTCATATTCTTTCCGTTCTATAAACTATTTTTGGTGCTAGATCAACTTTATTAGTTAACTCAAAAGCTGCAAAAACACCACTCCAGTTATTCTCTATTATACTTCTAGTGGTAGATACATTTTGGTCAAAGGTCAAAATACAAGTTGTACTATCATCAAAGTCATTCATAGATGGTCTAGACTGAGAGTCAGGATACCATTATAAAGGGACATAATGTGTATACCAATCCCTCAAAACCATAACCCTCGGTTCATCCAACAGGTATATAGGATAGTTCCTTTGTTTGAACATTTCCTTCAAAAATATCTAATTCTTTAGAAAAACATTCATTAGTAGTAAGTCTTGATACCCTAATCATTTGACCTTTTACAAGATTCTTTTTCTGCCAAAAAGGATGGTTACTGTTGTAATGAAGAAAACTATTTGAATAAGTCGGTTTTCTGTAGCTAGATGATTCAAGCAGCTTATCCTGTTTATTCCTATATAGATGTATATCCAAATAGTTAACTGGCAGTATCTACATTGTGTGTAAAAGATAGGAAGGTAGCAATGGTCTTCTTCTTCTTTCGGCTTTTTCCCGGTTAGGGGTCGCCACAGCGGATCATCTGTCCGCTCATGATTGGCAGTGGAGTTTTGTGGTGTCGAGTTGCCAGCCCGGTGCCCAACCTTCCACAGAAGGCACACACACGCACACACTCATACTTAGGGCCAATTTAGAGTGTTCAATCCACCTACTGCATGTCTTTGGTTTGTGGGAGGAAACCGGAGCACCCGGAGGAAACCCACGCGACAACAGGGAGGACATGCAGACTCCACACAGAAGGCACCCCAGCCAAGAATCGAACCAGAGAACCTCTTGCTGTGAGGCGGCAATGCTAACCGCTGCACCACTGTGGCCGCCCAGGAAGGTAGCAATGGTGCTATTTGTATATTTGATAAAATATGAGATCTTCTATACATCATCATCCCATGAAATAAGAATGTTGTCCAAATATCTAAAATACATATAAATACAATTCATATATATAGAATCAAAGATAAATTTAGTCTCCCACAGCCATAGTACAATACTGACAAAAAGAGGGGCTGAAGAGGCCCTCCATAGCCACCCCTTTAGTCTGTTTAAATTATTCTCCCTTGAATAAGACAAAATTATTTCTTAGTACCATTTCCATAAGTGTTGACAGAACATAAATAGAATTCTGTGCCATTTTGAAATCCATTGCCAGTGCTTCTATAAAAACTCTTACCCTCTTCATGGGGGATAGCTACAAATGTCTAATGTTTATACTCAGAAAATAATATTGTACTTAAAATCACAACTAGCTAAATATTTCAATAAATTCCAAGAGTCCTTGAGCACATGTAATTGTCAGTGAAGAATTATTTCGAGTGACATTCTATTAATTTTGCTAGGGGCTCTATTTTACAGTGTCTAGAGGCAACAGTCAGTGTTATATGAGGGACAGTAGTGGATTCATGGATTTTCAGAATTCCAAACAAAGAGGGAATCAAGTTTTTTTATTTTCAAATAATTCATTTCTTCAGGCTCAAAATCATAATCTAAGAAAAGTTCCTCAAGCAAAAGATGAAACCTATAGTTGGCAATATTTACCTCCTTCAATGATACTGGTGAAAAATATTCACTGTCATTTCAAAATGTCAACATCTTAGCGACATATAGTAAATGAGTCATAATCACAACCCCAACCCCTTTGTCAAGATTCATAATTCTTATCCCTATGTTATTAAAAAGCTCTGACAACAATTTGTGTTCATCTCTAATTAGGCTAAATGCTTTTAAATTAGGCACATATTTATTAACAGCTCTAAAATCCACTTCAAACAATCATTCAAATAGTGCAATAGGGGTTAATGATGGGGGTTTATAAGTGCTAGATCTATGTAAAGTAGAACAATTATAAGAAATAGATTTGTTATCCAACAATTTTAAATTCACTTTTCTAGGGAATAGTTTAAGGTCTAAAATGTTGTCAACAAGATTAGACTTACAGTGCGGAATAAAACTGAAACCTTTGGAAAGCAATGCATTGTGTTGGTCTCTTAAAAATGTCACTATAATTATATACCTTAAGTTCATTGAATTCAAAAGTAACATTGTCATCAGAAGCATTTCTTATCAATGGTAAAAACTGTTCTTCCTCCCCTTCCCTCTCCATTTGTTGTTCAGCTGATATTGGAAATGCTCTTGCTGAATCTTGGTAGCTGACCCAAAATGTTGTGGCTGTGATGTTGTTTTGTCCCATAACCTCACTGATCTCCTCAAAAGAGGTCTTGAGTCCTGCTGAAAATTATGTCTTTCTATGCTTTGTTTTTTGAGTTTTATAAAACTGGGTTCTTATTAACTGGTTCCAGACGTGCATTTTTTAAGTTACCGATTTAAGTAAATATATATTTTTCAGTTTTGTGTGGATGTTTTTTTAACTGGATGTATTTGATTCTATATTTTGATTGGATTAGCCTTTTTACAGAAGAGTGAATCTTTAATGGTTATTTTATCTGATGAAGTTCTGTTGTATTTATTAAAGGAACAAAAGCACTCATCTTTAAATCTGATGGTCTGACATGTCTTTTCTTCTCATCCCATGTATCTTTTTTATGCATTTCTTTAAAGAAATTTTGGTATGTGAGCATTATCTGTTATGTACAGTATGCTGTCTCCAGATGTGTGATAGAGTGATAAGGAAATGTCTCCGGGTGACCAGAATGATTGTGAGGGACATCTTTGGACATGGAGCTTATATTTAGCAAAGAAAACAACTGTCAGTTAGTTATGTTGCTCTTAAAAATGGGCTAAAATGGTGCCTTTGAATAGGTGCAGCAACAAATGAAAATAGCTTCAGAATTGTTTAAATAGATACGTAAAGCAGCATGAGACATCTGGATATAATTTTAATGAAATACTAAAGGAGAAATGTGAATCTGTTGCTACTGCAGCAAAAAGTTATGGATGTAAGGAATAAGTTGGTGGAAATATATGGTCAGATTATTTATTCAGAACAACAATTTGGCTATATCAGAAGAGCAAGATGGTATAATTTGCCACTCAATGGCATTTTGGAGGGTGATGGTTTGGTTGAAGAATTTCTAATAAATAAAATGGCACTTTCAACCATCTTTGAAAAGGTCACTTGGAATGGCAAAGGCATGTAGATTGCGATCTTCAATGGTAGATAGGGCTTGTGGTCATCTGAGTGATTTCAGTCAAATTCGCCACAAGGTATGAACATGAAAAAGTTCTATCTCAACTATGCTAGGCTGGAAAGAGGATGATGATGGAAGAGAGGCCACTACTGGGGCAATATGATTTCTGAGAAGCCACCATACAGCAAACAGCTCTGTTCTGGAATATCACAATGCAGATTTTTTTTTCAATTCAACTGTTCACCTTGTTTAGGTCCTGGTAGGAGAGTTTACAAGAATTATTGCCTTCTCTGGACTATGTGATTAAGGAGTCAGTGGCTTTATATTCAGTGAAAGGTATTGACTATTGTGAAACTATTGAAATGTGAGAGATCTGGAAGCCACAATTAGTCAAAGGAAAAGGTGAGGTGTTTGTAGACAATTCTCAGTTTGGTATGCAGTGGGAGGAAATACTTCACATGGCAGATTTCAGGGAATTTAGACATTGGTATTAATGCATGGAGATGGTTCTCTGCTATTTAATACTGAAAACATTACTATAATCGGATGTATAGACTGCAAAGTTTCTGTGAGCTTGTATATTACATGGCGTTTTTTGATTGTGCTGCAGAACTGTGATGGACTAGAGGTAAAAAAAAAGTTTTGCAGTGATGTGATCAAAGGGAGTGGGAGGATGGCAGAATGGTTAAGGTGTTTGCCTTGCAGACACAAGGTATGGGGTTTAATTCTCACATGGGGTAATTGGATAGGCTTAAAATGGCCCGCAAGGGCAATTAGCCTAGTACCAATCTATGAAAAAAAATTGATTTAAACGTCCTTATTTTAAAGTCTATTAAGTAAATCATATTGCTATGCGGTGTTATTTGCAATTACAGAGAAATATTCTATGATATCATTTCAATGCTATCAATTTTTAAGATGATTATAAGCTTACTAAATTAGAACAAGCTTAGCATTCTCTCATCCAGAATGCTGATTTTGAAATCTCACAGTCAATAATTGTGTGCCAGAATGTGAATACATCTCAGCAATACCAAATGTTTTGATACACCAAGTGAGTGTGTGTGTGTGTGTGTGTGTGTGTGTGTGTTTGTGTGAGTGTGGTAGGCTAGGGTTAAGGTTTAGGGTAGGGGGTTGTAAGGATTAGCATTACAGATAGCATTATGGTTAGGGACAGAGTTAGGTTTAGGTGTCGGACTAAGGCTAAGGTTAAGATTAGAACACCTGAATGCCATGCTAAAGGAGGGTCTCATCTGGAGAATTTGGAGTTACAGTCTTTTTGCCGGTAGAGGCACTGTAATGGGGCATGGGTCATATGATTACAAACTCTGTATTGAATAGGTAGTACTTGAAGCTATTGGCAGCCCACTTAAAGGTGAGACAGTCTCTTTTGATTGCTGAATAGTATTCCTCAGCCTTGCTAAGCTTTCTGCTGATGTAACAACTGGTGCATTTGTCCACCCACTCTATCACCTGAGACTAAACTGCACATGTGCCTTCCTCTATGACATCAGTGCAGAGCAAGACTTTCTTGAAAAGTCTGGAACTATTAAAGTTGGTTTCAAACACAACATGACCTTTAAACCTCTAAAGGCTTGGTCTGTTTTTTTTTTCTGTCCAGTTAATTCTCAAGAAAGCCTTATCTTAGAACAGTTCAGTCAAGGGGCATGTACTATTAGCAAAATGTGTCATTAATTTCTGATGCTAACTTGCCAGGCCTAAGAAGACCTCAGCTTGTTTCTTAGTGGTTGATATGGGCCAGTTTTGTATTTTCTATTCATTCTTCTTAACTTGTGGTTTTACTATCCGTCAGCCAGTAATACAGCCTGAATAGCAAGCTTCTGCCATAATTGCATTTAGCAGGGTTAATATTTAACGTGGTCTGAGACAGGGAATCTAACACAGCTTGAACTTTAAAGAGATTACTTCCCGAACTTTAGAAAACATTACTATATCATCCAGGTAGGCTGCTACATAGCTTGTATGGTGTCTTAGAATTGTGTCCGTCAGTCTCTGGAAGGTTGCAGGTACTCCATAGAAACCAAAAGGCAGGACTCAGTGGTGAAAGAGTCTTTTTGCAGTGAAAAATGACACTTTTACTTTAGTGCTTGGGTAAGTAGAACTTATTAATAGCCACTGGTTAAGATCAAAATGGACAGAAATCAAGGTTTGCCTAATTTTTCAAGTGGTGTTTATCAATATATATTCAAAAGGAACAGCACAATGCATAATAGTATCACAAGAGTCTTCAACCAAGTGTTGGGTGCTGTCCTTTAACATTGTAGGCACGTTGCATAAAATTTCATAGCATCCTTTATAATATCAGCTCAGTAAGAGCTAATAAATTTCTCACTTTTGTCTTTTTCATTCTTAAATGACCACCCAAAATGTATATGCGCTAACTTGATTATAATTGTTTTAAAAGGCCCTGGAACTGATAATTGTTGGAAGGTGTAATAACAGATAGAATGGACACATATTTTTACACACAAAAACCTAAGATGGCAAAACTATTTGGTGTACCTAAAATTCACAAAAATATCAGATCACTGATAGTGTCTGTTCCTGCTTCGAAATTGGAAGCAATTTCTAAGTACATAGAGCATTGTTAACATTAATTAAACAAATGCAATCTTTTATCAGAGATTCATTTGAATTTTTAGAAAAAATCAAGCAGGTTACAGTAGAATAAAATGGTATATTGTTTATGGTTGACATTAGTTCTTTGTACATGGACATTCCACATAAAGTAGGCTTGGAATGGACATCATTTATGCTCAATAAAAGTAGGGGCTACACTGTGGGAGAAATCAAATTTTTGATAGAGTGGATAGACATCAGTCCAGTGGAGCAGCCATAGGGGAGATAATGGCACAAAATTTTGCAATTTGGTTATGGCATATTGGGAAATGTACATTGTACATGTTATAAATGGTTGTCATTTTATATCATCCTGTTATCGTTCCATAGATTATTTATTTTTTATATGGAGAGTCCCACTCACTAGGTTGAATAAGGAGAAAGTAACAGTCAGCTGCCTGTCAAGTGCCAGGATCCGCCACATAATGCATGCACTCAGGTCCCTCAACAACAGGTAAAATATGACTCTGTCATTGTACTTTATTGTGAATGACCTGAGACGTATCTCCCTGGGCTGCATAAAAATAGACATGGAGGAGTTCTCGGATTATGTAGCCCAAGTGGGTATGGCCCTAGCCCTGAGCGGCATCTTACCATCACCCAGAATGATACTACAGTACAAGCAGAAAATGATTGATTTCAACAATTGGCTGAGTTTCTGGAGTCATTCTAAGGGGATCCAGTATCTGTCTGTCTGGGATGACATGATTGACAGACCTCGATGCTTTGCCAGAGATGGCCTGCATTTGTCACCCCTGGGCTTCCGGATATTGGCCAAGGCTCTTGCCACCCCTATAGTGCCTTTTTTAAACAGTGTTCCAAAGACCAAATTACCACCATAACAGCTACAAACAATTGTAATCTGAGGGTCATGCTGCTCAATGCTAGAAGCCTAAATCTCAAAATGCACTTGCTCAAAGTACTCCTTAAAATGGAAAACATCAACATTTGTGCTGTAACAGAGACCTGATTCAAAGCAGCAAAAAGCACCCCTGCACTACCAGGCTATAACTCATTCCACACCTTTCAGCCCCAGAACTTGGACAAAAGCTCCAAAGGTGGTGGTGTTTCCATATTTATAAAGGATGTGCACACCTCCAGACTGGTAGCCCAACATAATGCCTCAGAGATACTTCAGGTGCAGCTAACATTGGGTAAGACAGCAATTCAGGCCGTAGCTGCTATAGGTCCCCAACTATGTTCCAAGACACACACTCCACGTTTCTAAGCACCCTGGAGAATACTAGGGTCCAGCCTAACACTCTCATACTGGGTGACTTCAACTACCCCTCCATTAACTGGGAAGACTACTCATTTACCAATACACTTGCCCAACGTTTCCTGGAATTCATTAATTCAAATGCCCTGGACCAGCCCATTCTTACCCCCACTAGAGGTAGCAATGTCCTTGACCTGGTCATTACTAACATGGGTGACCATTGCTCTACACCAATAGTCAACTCTTCCATGGTTAGACACAACCACAAACTAATCACCTTGGGAATCCACATCCCCCCCCCACACAAAGGTAACCACCATGCAAAACTTCTCCAAAGCTAACTTTGAGCTCTTAAAAACAGAGGTGGCTAACTTCACGGCACCCATGAAAATGGAGAATAGTTACATGACGCTGAATCATACACCAATGCACTATACTAATGTACACAAATGCATGGATCTTGCCATACCCATTAGAACCAAGACGCTCTCCTCCAAAAAAGGGAAGCCAATATGGTGGCCCCTGCCATAAACAAACTCTACAAAAGAAGGAGGAATCTAATGCAGAATAAGGCGAAATCTCAAGACTAGAAAAACTCCCAACTATCAACCTCAACAAAAAGTTGAGATCCCTCATCAAATCCTCTAATGCTATCTAAGAAAAAAGAAATGGAGCAGATATTAAAGACAACCACAAGGCCTTCTATAGTTATGTAAAGAATCTCCATAGCAATACCCAAATTTACTCTGAGCTACTGCACAATGGTACCTCCTATACCGAGCCAACAGATATTGCCAATAAACTGGCTGACAGATTCAGTGCCAGCTTTACCCCCCCCAAGGACCAATCACAATACCAGTAGACTGACAGGCACCCAGTATTACTGCTGCACAGGTTAAAACAGCACTGTCCAAGGGCAAGAATACAGCTTCTATGGGACCTGACAATATCCCTGGTAGTGTTCTATAGGAACTACAAAGTGAACTGGCATCTCACCTGTGTGCCCTGTTCAATCACAGCCTCACCTCAGGCTTTGTCCCTACCAAATGGTGCACTGCTACAGTCATCCCTCTCCACAAAGGAGGAGTGACTACAGACTCTGGGAACTATCGCCCCATTAGCCTGACGAGTCTAATATGCAAAGCTATGGAATGCATCATCATGGACCTAATAAACAAGGGAATCTCCAAACTCTGGATTCCATACAGTTTGGTTTTGTGAAGATAGATCATGCCTGCTCAACCTGGTTGACTTTGAGTCAGAAACCAGAGCTGTGGATGAAGGCAAGGTGATTCATAAAGCCTACCTTGATCTGGCCAAGGCCTTTGATACCATTCTCATTCAGGATTCATAGAAAAACTCACTAGGTGGGTTGCAAACTGGCTCACAGATAGAACCCACAGCGTAAATGTAGCTGACTCCAAGTCAGATTGCCGACCAGTCATGAGTGGAGTTCCAAAGGGTTTGGTCCTGGGTCCTCTCCTGTTTGGTATCTACTTGTCTGAAGTCCAGGTCAACACAAAGGGACTCTGGCTGACAAAGTTCACAGACGATTGCAAGTTGGGGGCTATTATTAACTCCCCAAGTGATGTTGACATCCTACAGAAAGCCTCAATGAGACCAATGACTGGTGTCAGAACCATGGCCTTAAGCTCAATGCCACAAAATGTGCCATCATCCCCTTTGGGAAAAACCAGGTTCAATGAATTACCACATCTATGGTAGTCCACTGAACACAGAAGGTGTTATAAGAGATCTGGGAACACAGGTTGACAGCAACCTCTCTTTTGACCACCACATTGCCACTGTGGTCAGAAAGTCCTTCTATGTGGCACATCTCATTACTAAGGGTTTTGCATCCAGGAAGAAAGAGGTCATTGTATCCCTCTACTCTTCCCTCATTAGGCCAGTCACTGACTACAATTCCCCATTTGGCATGTACCTCACTAGACACCTGCAAGAACTGGAGAGGCCGCAAAAGTACCTCACGAAGAGGATCATAGGCCTTAAACACATGTCCTACATGGACAGACTAAAATAACTCCAGCTATTCTCTCTCTGTCTCATATCGCCTACTTAGAGGAGATCTCTGCTTAACTTACAAAGTCATGTCTGACCCAGCTTTGTTAGAAATGCTACACCTAAAGAAATCCCAATCCCTCCGCAACACGCTCCAGAGACCTCAACCTCATTACCACAATCAACAGAACATGCTGGAGGGACAGGTTCATAACCCAGAGACTGCCCATGGTATGGAATAGACTTCCCATACATGTCAAACAGAGCACCTCACTGATCCTCTTCAAGAGAAATCTTGACTAGTGGATGGGAAATACAAAATTCAGCTCAGGGATCACTCCAGTGACTCTACTCGACAGAGGCACTGGGAATTAAGGTCAGGTGGCACGATGCCAGGGTAATCCTATGGGCTAGGCTTGTAAAGGCTCCAGGGCCATTAGCCTAGTACACACCTATGAACCTATAAACCTATGAGACGGATTAACAAAGAACTGAAAGAATTTTTTGACTGATATTAACCAGACTGCAAATTTTTAAAGTATGTGAGTCACCATCACAAGGACAAAATCAGTTTTTTAGATATAAACATTTACAAAAAGGAAGAGAACAAACAATTTTACATCACAATTAAATATAAAAAATGTTTCAGGTAATGTTATTTTACATTATTATAGTAGTTTGCATCCAGCATATTTGAAACATAACATCATTAAGGGACAGTTTGTTAAACTTAAGTGATTAACAATAGATTTACAACAGTTGGATAACGTTTCAAAAGCATTACACCATAGATTTTTGTATAGAGGGTACCCAAGTCCAATCATTAATAAAATTAAGGTAGAGGTGGATAAGGGGGAGGAAGGAGACCATGCAGTAAAAGCAAAAATGATTGGACAGTTTCTATGCCATTAGTGGATTCTTTGGATAGTGAGGCAATTAAAATGGCTATTAAAAACAATTGGAAGATATTTAATGCCAATGAGGATTTCATTAAAATTATAGGTTCAGAACCATTATTCATCAGTAAGAAAGGAAATAACATAAAGAATATTTTAGAAAAAGAAAACACATCTACTGATGACAGCAAAATGGGTACTTTCAAATGTCAAAATTGTTCCATGAGTAGATATGTATCTTCCCTGATGAGAAGTATTTTTAGTGGAGGACAGCATATTGTATTTAAAATGTTGATTATTATATTAAGAAGCTAAGTAAGTAGGTGACAATTAGGAGTCATTTTAGTTATTTGCAGAAGAAGACAACAGTAAGTTCTGCAGTTTGTCAGAAATGAAAATCTGCAGATTTTGGTTTGAGTGGAATGTAATCTTAGTTTTATAATTAGCTTAGTTTTGTAATTAACTGTTTTAATTTGCTGCCTGTTTGTCCACACAGAATAATATTTCATGTTGTCGAAATGGAGTGACTAGGCATGTCTGTGAACTCATCACCCATCATATTTGTCTCATCAGCCCCCCCCTCAATATATTGAATGTGTTATATATGTTAATAAAGTGCTAGGTCTGCAAACTAGTGACAGTTGAACTATGCAGGTATCTTAAAACAAAGATAATAATATGTGATTAGTAGAGGGAGATGATTGCGCCATTTCTACTTAATCATAAGGATAGGGAAAGTGTATCTGTATGGTATAAGCTGCAACAGCTGTCCCCTTAATGCTAGTTGAGCAGAAACTGGTCTAGCATATTTTTTGGCTGCTTCGCATACCCTAAAAGATCTTATTTATAGAAATAACTTGTCCAGGTATGCTGAGGCTGAGTGCAAGCAATCTGTACATAACAAAAGCATATGCTGCAGGCTAGCAGTGTATGGCTGTGTTGGAGAAGTAGCAAAACAGCTGGATTAGATATCAGAAGTTTACCAGATGCAAACCTTAGTGGCCGTATATAATAATGATATGACTGACTCATGGAAGGACTATGCAGTGAAAGCAAGAGATGCCACATGAACTCAGGTTAGAATTAGAACCTGAATAAACAGTAGGCTCAGCATTTAAAATAGATCTGGAACAGTAACAACAAGTTAGGTAGACTAAGGCGATGTTGCACTAAACATGAAGGTGAGGGAGGTGGAGCTGAGACAAAGATCAGGGAACAGTTTGTGTGATATGGTGTGTTAGGATATTCAGCTAAAACACTGCTGCTAAGTGTAGCTCTTCTTTTTATACCAAGCTGAATACCATGCTATGTGCTAATGAACCATGGGATCCAGCAATACAGAAGTTGCAACTGGCCATGATGACACGTTATAGTGAAATACCTCACACTAGGACTGCTCCTAATGACAATAAGCGCTATACTTATTTGGGATGATTTTGCTCACAGTACGTCTGAGGAAGTCCATCATTAGCAACTATTACTCACTCTTTGTCAGACAGCAGCATTTATTAGCACCATATGCTGACAAATCTTCACTAAATAGAATCATCTGACATTATGGATTCAGTATTTGTTTCATTGGAGAGGGAATGTCTGGCACAGTGTAAAGTTCGATAGCTTAAATAGTGCCATATATTCTTTAGCCTTAATGAACTGAAATTTGAACCAAAACTCTAAAACTAATACAAAAACTCCCATATTTTGGAAAGGGCATTAAGTATTACGGAACATTTCTAATTTGTCGAGACTCATTTTACTATAAGCCAGTTCACTGATGGGTTCAGCCATCTTAATCAAAACAACATTATTTAATGGCTTTAGGATGCTTTTTTATTCAGTTACACAGTTATTTCTAATGAGTAGTAGTTGGGTTTGCACAATACCAGTTGTCTTCTTTTTCTATGGGTGTTGAATAACCATGAAGTTAGTATATATATGCAGCACTAGGTGTGGAGATGTGGAGTAGAGGAAGAAATTTGCACCACTGTATTTTGGGCTTTGTTCTGTAGAGAGTCTGCATGATTTATGTGTCTGCTGGCTTTCCTTTGCTGTGCAAGCAAAGCTGGTATAGTCTGTACTGGGATGTCAGGCAGATGGTATGATCAATGAAAAGTATTTTATTGAAGCAGGAGTTTTATGACATGCCTGCAATGAAGATGGGTAGACGCCCATCAGAAAAGGAATATATTGTATTATGCACCTCAACATACATTATTTTAATTTTCAGATTCTACAGAACTACTCTGAGTTACCAAATACCATTCTGGAGCATTTCTCCCCGGGCCTCCACTGAAAACAGGATCTGTGGAACCTAGTCGGACTTTCCCGGTCAACAAATGTTAAATAAATAAATAAATAGATTCCAGGAGTAAGATGGCTGAAATATCTGCTTTGCATTGGTCAGTACTGTTATCACAAGTTCTTAAAACAAGTTCACCTGGTAGAATTACAGATGTAATGTGAATCAATGTGGAGGCATTCTGAATAGGAAATAAACAATGTAACTTGCCTGCACTTTGATCTGCTACAGGATGCACACCTGGTGCAATAGGAAAGGTAAGAGCAGGAGTGCACTCTGCATTTCAATGATGTATTCATATTCATAGTAATGTTGAACTGGTGGAAGCCAGGCAGGCCCACAAGTTATCCTGCCATGAATCATCTCTAAAGACAATAGTTTATCATCCTCTGATTCACCGAGTAGCAATGAAGTATGTGTTCATGTGTGAGGCAAGGAGTGGGATATGTGATGCTTCCTATAAGTACAAATCCTTGGTTTCGCATTGATGGCTATATAGATTAATGTTGCAATGGTGCAGAAATGTTGTGATCACCTGAAGATGGCTACTTATTTATTTATAATTTCTGTACCTACCTGTATAAATCTATAGCAATACATAAAGACAGCTGAAAATTAGGAATCCATTGAAGTGTATTGCTGCACTTTCCAAAGCAAAAATAAATAATGCAGAGATGAGAGCAATCTCTGTGCTGTATATATCATAAAATTTTACAGTGTTTGAAGCACAAATGTGCTAGTTTTGCAATGCATTTTGTTGAGCCCCTTGAAAATATTCTTGAAGCTGAAACCCCCTGGCATGACATTATAAATTACTGACCTCACAGTGTCTCACTGCCTACTTTAATGTATTACCTACTGTCTTACATGCTAAGTACAGCAACAGGGATTCTTATATCCTAGTGTGACAAGTTGCCAGCTATGTCTCACAAATAAAACAATACCACAGAAAATTATTAGATATGATAACTTATTAGCAAAACTATAAGCAGCTGTTCCTCAAAAGAAGTATATTATTTGTGGTTACCTACAATGTTTAGCTGATGTATGCAAATCATTGCCAATACCTAAGTTGACATAATTTGGTGGGTGTGGTCATAAGCAAAAAAAAACAAAAAAAAAAACAAGAGCTGAATGTGAAACTAAAGCATCAAGAAACATTATAATCTTTGCTTTATTTTCACAACACTTACAGCTTTAACATCAGGTGTATATCCAGAAGTGAAATTAGCTGTAAAACAAATGCAGGATAATTTGAACATTATACTTCAATGTAGAACAGGTGCACACAAAGGAAGCTTTAGAACAACAGTAGTTCTGGTACACAGCCTACCAAAAATTTAATCATGAAGTTGTAGCATGTTGCTCTCCGAAGAGGTAGTGTAGCTGCCTGAAGTGTCTGTCAATGTTTTCTTGCAGGAAGCCCAGTATATTGACTTGCACAAGCTTTGCAGAATTAGCTGTAAAATGGGTTTCACTGACACATACACAGTGTGTTCAGTGTTAATGGCATTCGCAGAGAATGATCCTGTGATGATAACTGGCAGGGGGGGTAGGCATTTGTGAAAACACATATATTGCAAATCGATGGAAGAGTTTATTTTCTCAGGCAAGAAACATTCTCTTGTGGCCCTTCTTTCTCTAGGAAGCACTTGTTAGATTTTCTTCTTATATTCTGTAAAAAAACCTGCAGAAATGATGAGGGCTGTGTATACTAAGTGAGCAATAATGCAAAGTGTTAGATGCTAAAAGGTGAGATGCTAAACTCATTTTCTCTTCATTTCTTGCTACCACTCTGATTAGATGTATCTGAAACCACATCTGTGAGCATGAACAGTAGGAAGACAGACAGCCCGCAGTTACAGATGTGGTCTCCTGTGAAGCTTAACACTTTTTATCATTTGCAACACTGAAAACCAACAATCTGCATGACTTCCTCTTCCTTTTTCTTAGCGTTACTCTGAGTCATCAAAACTGCATTTGTTACAGCTTGCAGAAGAGGCTATCATAAGTTATGCTATTCAAACACTCAAATTCCAGTGACCAGCAGAACCAAAAATATCCCATAATGCAAACCAGTATCAGACTTGTATGCAAATTTTAATAAATAGGTCAGTCTGGGTCATACATAAGTAGAAAAGAATGTTAACAAAGAGCCTGTCAAATAGCTCAAGGTATTTTGTTTCAATCACTTGAACCTGGGGTAAGTGACACTGTATTATAGAGGATGATACCAGGTGCACATCTCTTAGTGTGTGTGTGTGTGTGTGTGTGTGTGTGTGTGTGTGTGTGTGTGTGTGTGTGTGTGTGTGCATGCGTGCATTTGTGTGTGTACGTGTGTGTGCATGTGTGCGTGTGTTTGTGTGTGTACGTGTGTGTGTGCATGCGTGTATGTGCGTGTGTGTGTGCGTACATGTGCGCGAGTGTGTGTATGCATGTGTGCACGTGCACGTGTGTCTGCATGTGCACATGTGTGTGTGTGCATGCATATGTGTTCATGCATGCATGTGTGTGTGTGTGTGTGTGTGTGTGTGTGTGTGTGTATGTGCGTACGTGTGTGTGTGCATGTGTGTATGTGTGTGTGTACGTGTGCGCGTGTGTGTGTATGCAAGTGTGCGCGTGCACGTGTGTCTGCATGTGCGCATTTGTGTGTGCATGCATATGTGTGCATGTGTGTGTGTGTGTGTGTGTGTGTGTGTGTGTGTGTGTGTGTGTGTGCATGTGTGTGTGTGTGTGTGTGTGTGTGTGTGTGTGTGTGTGTGTGTATGTGCGTGTGTGTGTGCGTACGTGTGTGCGAGTGTGTGTGCACGTGCGCACACGCCAAGTTTTCAGTGTCTTTGTCAGGCACTACGTTAAAGTCTTGTACTTCACACTGATATTCAATATAAGTTCCAAACGCATTCCCCTTCTGTTGTACCTGTGCCATGTTGCAGTTAGGTCACATAACTCACTGCAGTCACTCACTGAGGCAGCATTGAAGCTTCATGTTAGAATATTTCTGTTTGATACCAGTTTTTCCACAGTTTATACACATTTCCTCTATTATCTGTATTCTTACCTTACAACTGCTGTGATTAATACAGTGTCTAGTCGCACCATCTCTTCATCATCGCTGCACCCATCCCATTTCTTTAATTATCATCCTCTTTTTGTACACCCTTGTCTTCTCATTTTTTTCCTTTCCTTCGTTCCCCACATCTTTAAAACGTTTCTTTGCCACTTCATATGACTTTCTCTTTGCTTTTTTGTATTACATTAACTGCATTCCACATACCATTCTCAGCCTTTCCAGTCTTACATGTCCATCTTTTTTGAAGCGCGCCAAACATGGCTTTTCTATGTTTCAGGTTGTCACCTTTTGACACCATTTTTTTCATGATGCTGCTTCTTCATATACAGATATCTTCAAGTGGCAAAACTAAACACACGCCACTGTGAGAAATTCTGAGATCAGTTAAAATACCTCTCACAGTCTGAATCACTGACTTACATGGGGGGGGGGACTTAGAAATTGTGTAATATAGCATAACAAATAAATACAAACATAAATGTATAAAACACACTAATGGATGCAGCATGCTGGCCCATCGAGTGTAGACACTTGCAAATTACCTACTTTTTCTTCTGTCATTTCACCCATTTGTCCCAGGTTATCTTGAATTCTGCCATCAGACTGTTTTGTCTCATACCCTGCCATCAAACTAATTACCATAACTGAACCAGGAAGGGTATTATTCTACAGCTGAAGCACCTTTTCTGTGAAAAAGTAATTTCTTAAACCTGAATTACTGCTTCCAGCTGCCAACCTTGATATTTGTCCTCTATCCATTCCTTCCCCTTGGCCTGATCCCAAATTACTATTTATATTAACGTGGGTGCCTAAGATATTCCATACTTTGTCTTCTCTGTTTCAGTGCCGACATGTTAATTTTCCCTAACCTTTAGATATCCTCTCAGACTCATCAATCTGTATTATAATCTGTATATGAAATGAATGCCACTTTTCGATACTATCAAAAGAACTGGACTCAGTACTTAGGTGTGGTCTCAATCGGTCTTCAACAGATGAATGAAAGGATATCAGCTAAAGAATGAACATAAAAAGACTATTGTCAAAACTTAAACCCACCAAACTTGCAGCTGACAACCTCCCCTCTGAATACTTGAAAATTGCATCTGATACACTAGCCTAACCAATTTCAATTCTAACCAACCGTTCCATAACAGAAGGCTATGTTCCCTCAATATGGAAAATATCCCACATCATTCCCCTCCACAAAGAAACCCCCTCCACAGACCTCTCCAATTACCGCCCCATTGCTATCCTCTCCCCTCTCTCCAAGATACTTGAAAAATGTACCAACACCCAGGTCTCCTACTACCTCCTAGCTAATAATCTCCTCTCCAAAACCCAACATGGTTTCAGGCCATATCACAGCACTACCTCCACTCTGCTCTCCTTCACCAACACTATACTTCATCACAAAAACAATGGCCTCTTCTCTACTGCCGTATTTCTAGATCTCTCAAAGGCCTTTGACATGGTATCTCATGAGCTACTACTCTCTACTCTCCCCAACCTCTCCTTCTCACAATCAGCCGGCAACTAGTTCCACAGCTATCTACACAGACGTCAGCAATCAGTAATCTGGGACGATAACATATCACCTCACCTCACAGTTACTCTCGGTGTTCCCCAAGGGTCTATCCTTGGCCCTCTGCTATTCTCACTTTTCACTAACAACTTACATACTGCCACAACACAAGCATCTCTTATACAGTACGCAGATGACTCTACTCCCTTCTGCTCTGCCCCCACTCTACCAAAACTGCAACAAATCACACAGGAATCATTCTCTTCTGTAGAAAGCTGGGCTATCCAATGCTCAGCTCCTACTCAACCCAAGAAAGACAAAACTTCTCCTGTTCCAACCTTCCAAAGCCACCCAAAACACCCCCACTTCAACATTCTTGCCAAAGACAATACCATCATCTCTCCATCAGAACACACAAAATTACTTGGTGTGGAAATAGACAACAAACTTAGATTTGACACCCACATATCTCTCACAATAAAAAAAGTTCACAAGAAACTTGGTGCATTATATCGAAGCCGCCAATTCCTAACCAAGGTGGCTAAGAATCTCCATAGCCAATTCCCAGCTAATCTCCCCCATACTTACCAACCTTAGACAGACAGACAGACAGACAGACAGACCTATACAAGCTGGATGCTTGTTACAACAAAATTGCTAAATTTGCCACTGGAAGCTCCTACCGCAGCCATCATTGTATCTCCCTTAAAGAACTAAACTGGCTAGAACTCCCACAACTTCTTCACTTTAATCAACTCACCCTTGCTCATAAACTTATTAACCACCCCCTTAACATCCCTTCCCTTCAAACCCTTCTCCAACCTTATCACCCTACTAGGTCCCTAAGATCAAACAACAAAAATCAACTCACTATTATCAAACCCAAAAACACAGCAGGAGAAGCCATATTTTCATGTACCATATCTAAACTTTGGAACAATCTTCCACCCTCTATAACTACTCTACCTTCCAGCAGCCTTTTCAAGACTGTGCTCAAATTCCACTTAAATTTGCACTGACTTTCTCCTTGTTCTAATCCAGACTAACACCCCCACCCTTACCCCCCCCACCTAGACTATTAACCCAACTATACTACCGCCACTACTAACCACAGTCAGAAATAGCTAGTTGTCTTTACATACTTTAACATCTTGTCTGACAACTTCAACTTTGTTACTAATATTATAAACGACAAGAAACTATCGAAACTTGCAACATTTACTGTATATACTGTTGATGATCAATATTTTGTTATTGTATTAATGCCAACAACCTGTAATGTTTACTATTGCTGCAACTTTGTATCTCTATTTATCATGTACATGATGTGGAGCTTTTCTCCCCGGGCATCCGCTGAAAAAAGGACCTGCGTCCAGTCGGAATTTCCTGGTAAACAAATGTAAATAAATAAATAAATGATTCACAATTTCCTCCTTACTGAATCCTTTGGTCACCCAAAGCATACTATACAGGGAGACTTTCTAAATCTTCCCCACACCAGGAGTGATCCCCTGAAATGCTCATCTGAATACAAACAGTCTGAAAGCTGTGTCACTTTTAAGAGGGTTATATAGTCATGCACAGTCAGTCTTCAGTAATTCTGGTCTGATGAACTGTGATCTAATAAACTGTTCCACCTGATCGCATGCCCTGAAGTACAATCTTGTTAAAAATGCAGAAAGTCCTTCTCTTATTGTCAGGTCACTATTGAAATTAAATGATCTCATCACTACAGTATCACAGAAGCCTGATAAAAAGATGATATCTTTCAACAAGTACTACGCTTCGTGCTGGGTTATTACCTGCCCTGAAATTCTGACATAGGATCATAGGAGGTTACTAGCCTAATGGCCCTAGAGCCTTTTTAAGCCTAACCATTCACGCCCCAGTTTTAGCAATTATTAATGCCCATGGGCTAGAATGGCTTTGGTATATCCTTATGCCTTAGGGCATCTATAAACTGCCCCTGTCATTAAGGGATGCAGGTGACAAGCCAGGGGTGAATTTGAGATTTCCTATCCACCGATCCAAAATTGCATTTGAATAGGCTTAGGGAAGAGCTCTGTTTCATGTGAGTGGGAAGTCTGTTCTACAGAAGGGTTAATCTTTCACACATACTTGTCCCTCCAGTATGTTTTGTTTATGTCACAGGTGAGGTTTAGGTTCCTAGAGTGGGTAATTTTAGTGCTGTTTGATTTGTGAATGTGTACCAGATACACCAAGGCTGTATTGTAGGTTAGGCATTGATGGCACCTCAGTAGTCTGTAGGAGAATGAGTACAGGGATGAGTGCACTTCAGTAGTCTGTAGGAGAATGAGTACAGGGATGAGAGCACCTCAGTAGTCTGTAGGAGAATGAGTACAGGGATGAGAGCACCTCAGTAGTCTGCAGGAGAATGAGTACAGGGATGAGAGCACCTCAGTAGTCTGTAGGAGAATGAGTACAGGGATGGGAGCACCTCAGTAGTCTGTAGGAGAATGAGTACAGGGATGAGTGCACTTCAGTAGTCTGCAGGAGAACGAGTACAGGGATGACAGCACCTCAGTAATCTGTAGGAGAATGAGTACAGGGATGAGAGCACCACAGTAGTCTGCAGGAGAATGAGTACAGGGATGAGAGCACCTCAGTAGTCTGTAGGAGAATGAGTACAGGGATGGGAGCACCTCAGTAGTCTGTACAGGGATGAGAGCACCTCAGTAGTCTGTAGGAGAATGAGTACAGGGATGAGTGCACTTCAGTAGTCTGCAGGAGAATGAGTACAGGGATGACAACACCTCAGTAATCTGTAGGAGAATGAGTACAGGGATGAGAGCACCTCAGTAGTCTGCAGGAGAATGAGTACAGGGATGAGAGCACCTCAGTAGTCTGTAGGAGAATGAGTACAGGGATGGGAGCACCTCAGTAGTCTGTAGGAGAACGAGTACAGGGATGAGAGCACCTCAGTAGTCTGTAGGAGAATGAGAGCACCTCAGTAGTCTGCAGGAGAATGAGTACAGGGATGAGAGCACCTCAGTAGTCTGTAGGAGAATGAGTACAGGGATGGGAGCACCTCAGTAGTCTGTAGGAGAATGAGTACAGGGATGAGAGCACCTCAGTAGTCTGTAAGAGAATGAGTACAGGGGATGGGAGCACCTCAGTAGTCTGTAGGAGAATGAGTACAGGGATGAGTGCACTTCAGTAGTCTGCAGGAGAACGAGTACAGGGATGACAGCACCTCAGTAATCTGTAGGAGAATGAGTACAGGGATGAGAGCACCTCAGTAGTCTGCAGGAGAATGAGTACAGGGATGAGAGCACCTCAGTAGTCTGTAGGAGAATGAGTACAGGGATGGGAGCACCTCAGTAGTCTGTAGGAGAACGAGTACAGGGATGAGAGCACCTCAGTAGTCTGTGGATGAGAGCACCTCAGTAGTCTGTAGGAGAACGAGTACAGGGATGAGAGCACCTCAGTAGTCTGTAGGAGAATGAGAGCACCTCAGTAGTCTGCAGGAGAATGAGTACAGGGATGAGAGCACTTCAGTAGTCTGTAGGAGAATGAGTACAGGGATGAGAGCACCTCAGTAGTCTGTAGGAGAATGAGAGCACCTCAGTAGTCTGTAGGAGAATGAGTACAGGGATGAGAGCACCTCAGTAGTCTGTAGGAGAATGAGAGCACCTCAGTAGTCTGTAGGAGAATGAGTACAGGGATGAGTGCACTTCAGTAGTCTGCAGGAGAATGAGTACAGGGATGACAACACCTCAGTAATCTGTAGGAGAATGAGTACAGGGATGAGAGCACCTCAGTAGTCTGCAGGAGAATGAGTACAGGGATGAGAGCACCTCAGTAGTCTGTAGGAGAATGAGTACAGGGATGGGAGCACCTCAGTAGTCTGTAGGAGAACGAGTACAGGGATGAGAGCACCTCAGTAGTCTGTAGGAGAATGAGAGCACCTCAGTAGTCTGCAGGAGAATGAGTACAGGGATGAGAGCACCTCAGCTGTAGGAGAATGAGTACAGGGATGAGAGCACCTCAGTAGTCTGTAGGAGAATGAGAGCACCTCAGTAGTCTGCAGGAGAATGAGTACAGGGATGAGACTTTGAGGCAGTCTGCATAGGGCATATTATTTACATTATGTATTCTTTTAGTGAGGAATCCTTGTGTGCCAGCTGTTGCAAATGCCTTGTCAGGTACAAGCTGAAGGGTGCATTGTAATCAATTACTCATCTAATGAGGGCTGAGTAGAGTGGGACTATGATCTCCTTAGATCTGGATGCCATGCCCTTACTTATAAGTTATGCCATGTAGAAGGATTTTCTCACTACTATGGACACATGGTGATCAAAGTTCAGATTACTCTCAACCTGAGTCTCTTACCACTGGATCAACTCTTAGGGGAGTGTTATTAATACTGCAATTTGTAGGGGAGTGGTCGATTTTCCAAAGGGTATAATTATCCATTGGGTATAATTATGCATTTTTTGCATTGAGTTTTAGGCCATGGTACTGTTATTTCAGATGTTCCTGGAGGATATCTACATCTTTAGGTGATTCAATGAGTGCACTCATCTTGCTGTCCTCAGCAAATCTGTTCAGTCAAAGGCCCATTTGCCTTGACTTCAGAGAAATATATTCCAAACAGGAGAGGTTTCAGTACCAAGCCGTGTGGTGGTACCACTAGTAGCAGACCTCTTGGTGGAGGTAGATTCCCACACCCTAACTTCATGTGTCCTATCTCTGAGCCATTTGGCTATCCATTGGGTAACATAGGGATTCATGCCTTAATATGTGAGTTTGTCTATAATACCTGAGTGAGGTATTGTGTCAAATGCCTTTGCCAGGTCAAGGTAGGCAGCATCTACCATTTTGCCCTCTTGCATGGTTTAGTGACCATCTGGAAGAAGTCCACCACATTTAGCAGGCATGACATGTTCTTGATGAAATTGATCTGAGATGGGTCCGCTGTTTGAAGATTTTCTTTGTCTTTATTTATCAGGATCACAATAATTCTTTCCATGGCATTGCATATGAGACTAGTCAAACTTATGGGTCTATAGCTCACTGATGTTGATGGTCCATCTTTGTGTAAAGGGATGACAGTTGCAGTTCTTCATTGCCAGGGATGAACAGTGTCCGGATGCTGTGACTGCATAGAGATCAAGCTATTTAGGAGGCATCCTGGGATATTATCAGCATACCTCTCAACCTCTCAGTGCAATAAATCTGGACAAAGCCTAAAATAATGTGGGTAACAAAGGCCCAAAAATAGGGACAAATTTTAAATATTGCACTTATAAACTTAAAAAGTTGTTTGAATAACAGGATTTGAGTTAACATGCATTTTTGAAGGATATGAAGTCTTAAACTCAAATCTATGTCATTATTTAATGACTTCAATTTTCGGATCATCACAGAAACTTTTCAGAAAACTACAGATTTGTATGAGGAGCAGACCAAAAATATAAAGCAAAAATCTGGAAATTCTGTGGTAATCTGAACAGTTGAGAGGCATGATTATCAGGACCCACTGATGTAGTGTTTTTAGCTCTGGAAAGTGCAGTGAGGGCAAGTTCTTTAGTGATAGTTGGTGGAGAAATAGTAGACGATATTTCCTGGGGGAAACCTGGCGGTGGTGGGGGGGGGGAAGGTGAAACTGAAGCTAAATCTATTAGCCATCAAATTTACTATATCCCCTGGTTTGGTATAGGAAGTTCCATTTACTATTAGTTCAGCACACTATCGGGTGTTCCCTTTAAGGCTGAGTACATAACTGAAAAAATACCTTATGGTTAATCTTAGTCTGGGAGGCTATTTTTGCCTTGAAATTGGCTTTGGTGGACTTGATTAGTCCCCTGAATTACTTGCTGGGACTGAAGAGGGAGTTTTTTTGTGTTTTGGGCATAGTCCTTCCTATTTTTGGACAGGATCTTCTTTCTTTTGTTGTACATCCTATTTACACTGGGGATCCACCAAGGA
Organism: Protopterus annectens; assembly: GCF_019279795.1. Lineage (NCBI taxonomy): Eukaryota > Metazoa > Chordata > Ceratodontiformes > Protopteridae > Protopterus > Protopterus annectens. Next base: position 955,057,569 of record NC_056735.1, on the reverse strand, counting down.
GGCTTGTTTTTGGAGTTTGTCTTATGCTTATTTCTGTTTCTAGACAGTTATTTACATACTTGTACAGGGTTTCTGTAAATACTTCCTCATAGTTCACCATATCCTCTGAGTTTGGTGGAGGGGCTTGGAATTTAGCTATCCCATCACTTAAAAAGAGATGATTAGCTTTGGAAAAGCTCTTAAAGGTTCTGGGTTTTGTTGGGAGTTCAGCCATTATATTTATTCCAAAGGTTACCACTTTCTGATCTGATTTGACCAGTGAGGACATTATACAAGGGGTGCGGGTGCAATGTTCCCTCATATTTGTGAGTACCAGAGCCATGATGTATTTTCAACCATAATAGGTGTGCAGTCTAGTTGTTCCGGAGTGTTTGTATTAACAATATCTAAGAATCTTTGAGCTTGCAGGCTAGTGGTTGTGTATGTATCCCGGTTTATGGTGGGAAAGTTGAAATCATCTGTGAATATGGTTTTGGGCTGAATTGTGAATGACTCCAGTAGATTCAAGTGTTTGGCATGGTTACATGAGTCATAGACATAGACAGGGACCTATAACTTGCAAGCACATGGCATTAGGTGTCCTTGTTAAAAAAAGGAGAACACACTTAAGACAGCTAGAATTAGAGGCAAACAAATCAAGTTCTATGTTTCCCACACTCCCTACTTGCTGTAAATATTTGGCAATTAATTTAAATAAAGCTGAAATCAAAACACAAGACAAAAATATGAATAAAAATACCAAATCCGTACACATGGAAATATTGGCAATGAAATTCATAATCCAGGCACTTCAGCGAATCAACTTATATCTGGTCCTTACCATGCAGATTAATATGGGATGACTATCTGTACTTGTAGAGGCATGGGGTATGATGACTGAAGGATTTGGTAAATTATTCCTCCAACAGCTTTCTTTCTATCATTTCTTAAACCTTTGGTCTCACTAATTTTCTGAATCATAACATTGTCTCAGGATTTACCCATAGGCTGTGTATTTCATAGTTTTCTTTACAAACAAAACGAGCTGGAAGCCACAATCCCAATAGGGTACTGTTTTGTTAGCAAACGCTTTCAGAGAGCGCAGTGTCTCTCCTTCTTCAGGCATAAAAAATGCACAACATTTCCTGCTATCTTTATATACAAGTGCTAGTTAAACAATCAGTTTAACCTAATTAGCATAATTAGCAAATTGCTTAGATGTGCATCACTCCAAAACTAACACATATACATTTATATTATATTGCAAGAATATAATAAAGCAATATAATAATATAATAAATGCTGAAAAATCACAACAAATATTAATGTGCTCATCCCTACTTAAAATAACAGCAATACTTTAGAATGTAACTTATGTTACATTTTATTAAACCAATCCTTATATTTTAATTCAATTAAAAAACCTTATAATCATCACATAAAAACCTATATTGAAAAACTAAAAATATTATTAAAAATGTGTTAAAAATTATATATATATGTGTGTGTAACTTTTATACACCAAAAAGTTCAAACATTGAGTTCATTAACCATAATTTCACCTTTTCATAGAAAGATGTTTTAAAATACAACTGATAGAGACGTGGTCATTCAAACCAGGGTGCATATAAGCACCAGTGCGGATTTGCCAAACCAATTTGTCAATCTCTAGCTGAATCTGCCACAGACCGCCCCTAATATCAACAGTTGTTTTTTTAAGAATGGTGAATTTAAAATGATGGTCAAAAAATTCACCCACATGTCTTACAAGAGCATTATTAGAATCCTGCCTATTAATGGCATACATGTGTTTGTAAATACGCTGCTTTAACTTCCTTTCAGTCTTACCTATATAGAAAGCAGCGCATTTCTGACACAAAGCCGCATAAACCACACTATTAGTCTCACAATTAAATTTTCCCTTAATAGTAAACGTTTGATCCCTAATTTTAAACTTAGAATCAGTGCATATGTGCTTACATTGTTTACATGCCCCACATTTAGTCATGTCAAAAGAACAATTATTGTGGGACTGAGAGTTAACCTCCAGCATAGTTTTCAAATTGTGCCCCCTTCTAAAAATAATTTTTGGGGCATCACCCAATTTACTACTTAGATTATTGTCCTCCATTATCAAGGCCCAATTCTTATTTAACAATTTCCGTATCTTGAAATGATCAACACTGAATGTGCACAGGAAACTAGTTCCAAAAGGAGCATTAATTTTGCTGTTATCATGAAAAACATAATTCGTTATAGAATCACTCTCCGGAATACTACTAACCCTTGAAAGGATCGGTTTATAAAAATCAGAATTCCTTTTATACATTACTTCAGTCTTGATATCCAAAACCATAGAGGAAGGATAACCTCTATTAATAAACATTTCACACAAGTGTTCGCATTCAACCAGAAAGTCATCAAAATCCGATACCATCCTTGCCGCCCTGACCATCTGCCCCTTCACTACTGCTTTCTTTTGATGGCTAGGGTGGCAGCTAGTATAATGAAGAAAGGCAGTGGAGTATGTGGGCTTTCTGTAAATGACGCTCTTATATCTCATATTAACTATATCTTTAATAAGAAGGATATCTAAATAGTTTATACTTGTTTCCTGTAAATTATATATAAATTCCAGAAAGTTAGTGGTATTAGAAATACTTTTTAAAAACACTGGAACTTCAGAGGGTGGTGCTTTCCAAATTAAAAACATGTCGTCCTGGTACCTAGTGTACCAGGCAACACTCTTCACAAACAAATCATTAGGGAACAAAAATGTCTTCTCCCAATAAGCCAAAATGCAATTGGCGAAACTGCCACCACAGGGCGATCCCATTGCCACCCTGGATTTTTGTAGGAAAATTTGTCCATTGAATAACATTAAATTGTTGTTTAAAACAACTTCTAATAGAGTCTCAATCAAATAAATAATATTATCGTCAATCCTCCTGTCATGCATAAATTCACGAACCCAATGAATACCCAACTCTTGTGGTATCACAGTATACAAGTCTTTAATCTTATGGTTAAAAACCAAAAAGTTTTATCAAAAGGAATTTCATTAATATTCCGCAGAAAACTCCAGGAATCTTTACAAATCTGAGATTCCTGGTTAATTAATGGCCTCAAAATGCTGTCTATAAATTTAGCGCATGCAGAAGTTACGGAGCCACGACCGTCCACAATGGGGCGAAAAGGGGGGTTGGCTAAAGATTTGTGGATTTTTGGAATACCAAACAGGACCGGTAACTTGGGAGCCAAAACTTTCAAATATTGATACAAATCGAGGTCAATTACTCTTTCCAAGAACAGGTCCTCAGTGATTCCTTTAATCTTAGCATAAGCCATATTGACTTAATTTATACTAACCACTCCATAGAAATCAGTATTTAACAATGCCAACATTTTCTCCACATAGAGAAAATAATCCATGAAGACAAGGCCACCGCCCTTGTCAGGCTTCATAACCCTAATATTGCATTTTTGCAGCAAACCTATAAATTCACGCTGATGTCTAGTAATATTGACAGCTTGTTTATAAGTCAAAAACTTATTAGCTTTCAAGGCTCTTAAGTCATACTCACACATTTTCTCAAAAAGGCGTAACATTTCATTCAAAGGGGGATTATAAACACTAGAGACTCTAAGTGAACTAGCGGTGAAACATTTGTCACCCATTAACATTTTTAAATTCAATTTCCTTACATACACCTTGATGTCAATGATGGTTTTGACCATATCAAAATGTGAATCGGGGACGAAGGACAGACCCCTAGAGAAAAACTCAACCAAGTCAGAGTCAATATTAAAAGATGTGTAATTATAAATTTTAAAGTCACCTTTAGGATCAACAATAATCAACGGGTCAGTAAAATGACTTGTCATCTCCTGCACTGTGTTCTTCGATTCCTGGAGTTGCTCTGATTGTTCCTCCCCTGTCCATTCGTTTGCCTGGCTTTCTTGTTCCTGGGAAAACCCTGTTGGTTATTAAAGTTTTGGCCATTATAATCAATAGACCCTTGGAAGTGTGAATTATTATTAACCCCATTGTTTCCATTACTATTTTCACCTTTGTTGTTGTTATTAAGTAGTTTTTTACTATGGCGAAGAGGCAAAGCCTCCTCGTCCTGATTATTCAGCACTTCATTGTGTTGATCATCCGACTGATTGGATGACTCCATGTTGGTGTCACCAAGGATTCCAGTGTTTTGTGGCCTATTATATAATAATGGGGGATGAGGGTACACTTTATTGGCACCATATTCCTGAATATCTCTTGTTATCTTTTTCATCTTAATGTTAGTTAACTTAACCATAGTAGCTTCTATGCTGGAAAAGATACGACAATAGTCCTATTTTGTACCTTAAAAAATCTCCATCATTCTTGATATTGTTTTCAAGTGCTTCCAATTCAGGTTTTAAACAGTCAATCTCTTTTTGATACTGAACAATTAGCATGTTAATAAACTCAAAACCCTGTTTATCAAACAGGGCTAGAAGGTCCTTGTGAAATTGAGAACCTTCAACCAGTCCAACCGGAAAGCGCCATTGCCGCAATCCCTTCGGAACCAGTTGTTTAACCAAACACTCTTGCAAATATGAAATTTCAAGTTGCAGTTTCCTGCACTTGAAGAGTTTCTGATCAAAAATACCAATTAAGTTAACGATGATACTTACAATGGCTTCAGTTCCTTCCTGCTCACCATTACCAGTCTTTTTGTGGAAAAAATTTGTGTGGCTTAAAAATACACCTATTGTAGGGCAAGTAGTTGTATTTGAGTTAGCTGAAATGTTCCTATGAGTGTTGTTATTCAAGCGGTCAGTGCTAAAACCTTGCCCAGGCTGAATATCCGACGCTGGTATATTAGACACAGAACCCCTGTTTCCAGTTTGAATGGAACAAGAAGCAGTTGCCGGCATCACATTTTGTTCCACAGGATTGGTTAATGGAAGTGGAACGGAAGTAGGGCTTCTTAAAGGAGCAAACGCACCAGTCGCTTGCAGGGAATCCATACGTTGAGTTAAATTGTCCATGCGACTCATAACCAACCTCAGTAGGATAGTCAAATTGCCTTCAGCATTCACCTCATCGGCAGTGTTCTTGTCGTTTATTAAATTATCGCCATTAACATCCATTTGGGAAAACAACGAACCTTGGGGAGATGTTCCCAAAATGCTCATTATCTTATAACTAAACTGCACAAATACAATGAAAAACAGAACGCACTAAGAAGCAAACAAAATGAGCTGGAAACCACAATCCCAATAGGGTACTGTTTTATTAGCAAACGCTTTCGGAGAGCGCAGTGTCTCTCCTTCTTCAGACATAAAAAATGCACAACATTTCCTGCTATCTTTATATACAAGTGCTAGTTAAACAATCAGTTTAACCTAATTAGCATAATTAGCAAATTGCTTAAATGTGCATCACTCCAAAACCAACACATATACATTTACATTATATTGCAAGAATATAATAAAGCAATATAATAATATAATAAATGCTGACAAATCACAACAAATATTAATGTGCTCATCCCTTCTTAAAATAACAGCAATACTTTAGAATATAACTTGTTACATTTTATTAAAACCAATCCTTATATTTTAATTCAATTAGAAACCTTATAATCATCACATAAAAACCTATATTGAAAAACAAAAAATATTATTAAAAATGTGTTAAAAATTATATATATATATATATATATATATATATATATATATATATATATATATATATATATATATATATATATATATATATATATATATATGTGTGTGTGTGTAAATTTTATACACCAAAAAGTTTTGAGTTCATTAACCATAATTTCACCTTTTCATAGAAAGATGTTTTAAAATACAACTGATAGAGATGTGGTCATTCAAACCAGGGTGCATATAAGCACCAGTGCGGATTTGTCAAACCAATTAGTTAATCTCTAGCTGAATCTGCCATGGACCGCCCCTAATATCAACAGTTGTTTTTTTAAGAATAGTGAATTTAAAATGATGGTCAAAAAATTCACCCACATGTCTTGCAAGAGCATTATTAGAATCCTGCCTATTAATGGCGTACATGTGTTTGTAAATACGCTGCTTTAACTTCCTTTCAGTCTTACCTATATAGCAAGCAACACATTTCTGACACAAAGCCGCATAAACCACACTATTAGTCTCACAATTAAATTTCCCCTTAATAGTAAACGTTTGATCCCTAATTTTAACCTTAGAATCAGTGCATATGTGCTTACATTGTTTACATTCCCCACATTTAGTCATGCCAAAAGAACAATTATTGTGGGACTGAGAGTTAACCTCCAGCATAGTTTTATTATATTTATTATATTATTATATTGCTTTATTATATTCTTGCAATATAATATAAATGTATATGTGTTGGTTTTGGAGTGATGCACATCTAAGCAATTTGCTAATTATGCTAATTAGGTTAAACTGATTGTTTAACTAGCCCTTGTATATAAAGATAGCAGGAAATGTTGCGCATTTTTTATCTCTGAAGAAGGAGAGACACTACGCTCTCTGAAAGCATTTGCTAATAAAACAGTACCCTATTGGGATTGTGGTTTCCAGCTCGTTTTGTTTGCTTCTTAGTGCGTTCTGTTTTTCGTTGTATTTGTGCAGTTTTCTTTATTTTTGCCATTGCCTTCTCACACTGATTCTGGGGGCAATTTCCACCACCATATCTCCCTGCATTACAATTTTTCATAGTTAATTTTCTCTATCATGTACACTAACAGGTTAGCACAGAAATAATACAGCCCAAACCACAATGGAGAAAAAAATGCTTAGCTGCGTGAAATAAAAGGAATCGACTACTGCCGATAATATACTAGTACACCAAATTTTGAGAAGTAACTATAAATAATGCAACTGGTCAACAATAAAAAAATAAATAAATAAAGTAAAATAAACTTCATTTTTTTATTTCTTTTTGTTGGCCACTTGTGTTATTTATAACTACTTCTCAAAATCTGATGTACTACTATGTTATTGGCAATAGTAGTTTCCTGGAAGGCCTTTTATTTCATGTAGCTAAGCTGTACTTACTTTTAACTCATAGTAGTGGTCCTAAGTTCATGTGGAGTGGCTAGAAGAAGGAACCACACATTTAGTGGTCCATTGTGGTTTGGACTGTGGATATTTGTGTCAATTTTTTGGGGTTCCAGGTTAGCACAGAAAGTTAAGGCTATGTGCTGCATAATATCCACCTTGCTTTGATAGCATCAGCCTCCACTCACAAAAACAGTGTGAGTTCTAACTACAGATGAGTTGTCTCAATGGCATGGAGTCAAGTTCATTCTTTGTCCTGGTTCTGACCTGGATTTGGGAACAGAATCATTATGCTAAAATGGTCAATCAAGAGGATAGGACAAAGCAACATCAGCCAGCTCTCCTGACATTGGGGGGTTGTACTATGGCCTAAACATTTAGGATCTCACAAAAAGGAGCAACTTACATATGCATGGGAGAGCAGAGTGAGCTGAGAATAGGCCAAAGATCTGGAGTGATTAAGTTGGGAACATAGTAGATGGGCTGTACGGCCGCACAAAAAAATGTCTAGTTGCAATTAAGGCCAAAGGATTATCATCTGTTTCTCTGAAAGGATGTGCCCTGTCAGAAGCTTTCACCTACTTTTGTACACTTTCTAGTTGCCATGGCATTTTTTTTCCTAGTTGTCTGTTTAGATCCTTTGAACTTTTTTTTTCTAATATGTTTTCTACTTGAAGTACTAGGTTGTGTGGGTCTTCATTTTCTGTAGTACTTAATATGCTTCCTCTACATCTGCTATTCCTTCGCCAAATGAATACTGTTTTCCTTTTATTATACTGTAATCCTGCTGCTTAGTCAGACTGAAATCTCCTAAGTGTTATCGCCATTACTTTCAATGGATCTTTGTCATAAAGAAACACATATTGATTAATATGAAATACACAATAGTACTAACACTGAAACTGAACTATTCATAACTTAATACATACTAAAGATGTCAGAACAGAGTAATTTGTCTGTCCTTCCCCTGAGTATGACACCTCTTTACTAAGTATATTAACTACAATGTCAAATTAGCTTAGAGAAAGAGCAAAGTAGACTTTAAAGTATATATTTCTTCTTTAGGCTGTGCCTGAGTAATGACAAACCAGGGGACAGGTTTAGTAATGAGGAATCAAAAAAAAAAAAATAACTATCTAGAAGAAATATATTGTTGAGAAAATGCACTTTTTGAACATATACATTTTGGGCAAGTGAATGAAATGATCATGTGATGTACTTGTGCCAGATTTTTTTGCCACCCTTCTTAAACCCATTAGGGTACATTTTTCTTTTTTTTTTTTATTTGTCTTTTTATAAGATTGACGTTTGAAGACAACAACCATATGGTATCGACCATATGTTGTTCGATGTTTTCAACCACTGATCTTATAATATAGACCCTGCAGTTCACATGGGGGGGGTTAAATGTATTGTTACAATCCATATATAAGTATATGATTGTTAATTACTTTTATAAGTCATCTTGCTCCTTCTACTATTTGAACTCTCTGGATATCTTTATTCTACATTACTCTCATTTCTCCTTGCAAACATTGATATTTTATAACTTTGTGTTTTTCTGCTTAAGGCTTTATAATCACTGGGTCTAGCAGTTTCAAAGCTTAATGCTACTTTTGTCATTTTTCTTGGACTACTATATTTGGTTTTCTTGCATCTATTTCTTTTTAACTGTTGGTGTTGAGTGATCCTATGTGACATACACTTCATTATTGTCAGGAATGCTTCATTGTTCATGTTTCCAGTGCTTCTCGTCTACTTCTTTTTTCTAATGTTATCTCAATCCCTAGTGGAACTGTCTTGCCATATTATTGTGCCCTTCAGTATACACACCCTCAGCCATAGATATAACATACCCAGCAATGAGATCTGCAACTATTTCCAGTTCTGTTTAACAATACCTGCATTTGTCTGTTTTCCCCACTGTTTTCTATAGACTTTGTATACCAAAGTGTACATAGCCCACTATCTTGGCCCACCATTATTAACTTTTTATCTGTTGCTTTCAATTTACCTCTTCTTAAATATTTCTATGTCGAATCATAGTCAATATGAGGTTGTTCTAGAAGTTCTCTATATTTGCCACTATATTTGTGGACTTTCTAGTTTTCTTTTTTTCTTTCCTTTTCTTCTAGTCTTTTCTTTGTTTTTTTTTTTTTTTGGCTCTTTCAGTTACTGTCAAATTCATGTTTGCTTCTGGTTTGATTTCTTTTCCCACTCCTTTCCAAAATGTTTCTGCTAAACTAAGCAAAAGATGTCATCTTAGACTTCTTCTCTTCCTTCCTTAGACCTTTCAGTGTGTTGGGATAGGATGAGGTCTTCAGATATGTTTGCAATCCCACAGTTGCAGACCTGTACATGTAGTCAATTGTGAGGAGGCCTATAACTCCATAATCTGTCCATGCATATTCTAACTGTTTCTTACTGAAATTGGTACACCTTATTTGCTGTAGCATAGACTAGATCCAGGCCTGCTGAATCGAGCTTTGTTTGTATGCTTGTTGTTTGTTTATTTCTCTGAAATGCTAATTCCACCTAAAACGCGGCCTTTTAGCACTTCTGTGGATCCCTAGTGATATCTGCATTGCTTACTGTACTTATTTCCTTGTTTCACTTGAAAGAAAGTTACTGTTTGTTGTTTTTGCATTTAAGTTACCTGTAACACATTGCATTTAAGTTACCTGGCACTTGCTCACTAAAGCAATTATATAAGTCAGCTCTAAAAAATTAAAAGCACTACACCCTCACAAACTCCCCTTGAGTATCTTGTTCCCCATTGGCCCTTTTTTTCAATTATAAAGGAATTCCCAATACTATTCTAGCATGTCCAAAGGTCAGTTGTCAATCTCCTCTCTGGTCCAGCTGGTGAATCTGGGAATCTTGAGGCAATGTTACAACTGCCTCATGTACACAGACAACCCTCTCCTCCTCCCAACAAATTCCAACACATGTGAGAGATGCAACCATGTAGCCAAACTGGAGGCTAAGCTCTCTCAGCTCAGTACTGGCGTAACCAGTCAGGAGGAGAAGGAAATCACACTCACTACAATTCCAGTCTCACATAGACCTACCACGACAACAAACCAAACACATAAACACACAAAAACATACTCGGAGGCTCTAAATAAAAATCTGCCTAAGCAGCAGAGACCTCCAAAGCAGACACCCAAGCAACCGCTACCCCAAACAAAACACGTGCAACACATAGGTCACAAAGCCAGTGTGCCGAACAGTCACAGCCCTTAAGGCTAAACAACACACTTGATACACTTGTAATAGGTGACTCTATCAACAGGTACACTGATGTCCCACTCACCAGGCTGAACAAGGAGAAGGTCACGGTGAGCTGCCTGTCGGGTGCTAGGATCCACCACATAACACAAGCACTCAGGTCACTCCAAGGCAAGTACAAATATGACTCAGTCATTGTCCATGCTGGTGTGAATGACCTGAGATGTACCTCCCTGGACTACATGAAAAGAGACATAGAGGAGCTCTCTGAGCATGTAGCCCAGGCCGGTATGACCCTGACCTTGAGTAGCATCTTACCCTCACCAAGAATGATGCCACAATATGAAGACAAGATGATCAATTTCAACAATTGGCTTAAGTATTGGTGTCATTCAAAGGGGATCCTGTCAGCCTGGGATGACATGCTCAACAAGCCACGATGCTTCGCTAGGGATGGCTTGCACCTGTCACCCCTGGGCTTTCAGATATTGGCAAAGGCTCTTGCTACCCCCATAGTGCCTTTTTTAGGCAAGGCTCAAAAGACAAACCCACCTCCATAGGTATCACAAGGGATAAGAAACTAAGAGTAATGCTACTCAACGCCAGAAGTCTAAACCTCAAGATGCACTTTTCGAAACTCTCCTTAGCATGGAGAACATCGATATCTGTGCAGTAACAGAAACCTGGTTCAAGGCTCCCAAGAGCAACCCAGCACTACCAGGTTATACCTCATACCATGCTTTTTGGCCTCAAAACTTGGACCGAACCACAAAAGGAGGGGGAGTATCAATATTTGTCAAAGATACCCACACCTCCAGGTTGGTGGCACAGCATGAAGCATCAGAGACTATCCATGTGCAATTAACAGTGGGTAAAACTGCCTTCCAGTTTATAGCCTGCTACAGACCACCCTCCCAAACAGAGGAACCCCACTCGGCCTTCCTGAGAATACTGGAAAATATGAAGGACTCTCTAAACACCATTATATTGGGTGACTTCAACTACCCAAACATAGACTGGGAGCATTACTCTAGCTCCAACACCCTAGCCCAAAGGTTCCTAGAATTTATAAACTCAAATGCTATGGAACAACTTGTTACCACTCCCACAAGAGGGGGAAAACATACTGGACCTGATCATCACCAACATGGGGACACTATGCTCCAGACCAGAAGTGTATCCCTCACTGGTAAGATCAGACCATAAACTAATCTCACTGGATATTCACATCCCGACCCCACCCCCTGCCCAGAAAACCACAGTGAAAAACTTCTCTAAAGCAAATTTCTCATGCCTCAAAACTGAGGCGGAATCCTTCAAAGCCCCCGGGCCTGTGGAAAATACGGCCCAGACCGCAGAATCCTTTATAAATGCATTCTATGAACACCTTCAGGAATGCATGGATCATGCAATCCCAAATAAAACCAAGACCCAATCCTCCAAAGGCAGACGCCCTGTCTGGTGGACCTCAGCCATAAACAAACTATACAATAGAAGGAGGAAGCTACTACATGATAGAGCAAAATCCCAAAAAGGGAAGGCATCTCTGATCAGTATTAGCAAAAAACTACGGGCACTCATAAAATTGTCTAAGGCCAGCTTTGAGAGAAAAATTGCACAGGACACTAAGGATAATCACAAGGCTTTCTTTAGTTATGTTAGGAACCTGGGTGGGAATTTCCAGATATGCTCAGAATTAGTCCAAAATGACAAAAAATACACCGAGCCCACAGACATTGCCAACATCCTAGCTGACAGGTTCAGTGCAAACTACTCCCCCCCTCCCCACCAAAAGGGCAAATATCTATCCCAACAGAGTGCTGCCCCCCTGACATCTCAGATGTTCAGGTAAGAGCCGCCCTCTCCAAAGCAAAAACACAGCATCAATGGGACCAGATGGTGTCCCGGGCTGCGTCCTACATGAACTCCAAGAAGAGCTAAACCCAAACATAAAACTACTGTTCAGTCTTAGCCTTACTACAGGATATCTACCCAAAGAGTGGCGTACAGCAACAGTGGTCCCTCTCCACAAAGGTGGTGCCTCAACGGATCCTGGAAACTATCGCCCCATAAGCCTGACTAGCTTGGTCTGCAAAGCTATGGAAAGGATCATCATGGACCTCATAAATAAAGATATTGGGGACCTATAGACACTGGATCCTACCCAGTTTGGCTTTGTTAAGGGCAGATCCTGCCTCTTAAACCTGGTCGATTTCTTTGAAACAGTCACCAAGGCCATTGACAAGGGGAAGGTGGTCCACACAGCCTACCTGGACCTCGCAAAAGCCTTCGATACAATACCCCACTCGGGCATTATAGATAAGCTCACCAGCTTAAATATAAACCCCTATGTCACTAGATGGGTTGCAAACTGGCTCAAGGACAGAACCCACATGGTTAGAATTGCTGGAGCCATGTCAGACTCCAAACCAGTTACAAGTGGCGTCCCACAAGGCTCAGTCCTGGGACATCTCTTGTTCGGTATATATTTCTCGGCAGTACAGGCCAACACGGAAGGACTGTGGCTGACCAAGTTCGCAGATGACTGCAAACTGGGCGCCATAATCAACTCTCCAGCTGACACAAGCATCCTCCAAAAGGGCCTCATAGAAACAGACAACTGGTGCCAGAGCCATGGCCTCAAGCTAAATACCAAAAAGTGTATAGTCATCCCCTTTGGCAAAAACAAAGTGCCCACAAATTACCACATAGGTGGTAATCCATTAAGTACAGAAGAAGTCATTAGGGACCTGGGGACCCAAGTTGATAGCTATCTCTCATTTGACAACCACGTGGCCAAAGTGGTTAGAAAAACATTTTATATAGCCCACCTAATCATGAAGGGATTCACATCTAGATCAGGGCAGGTCATCGTGCCTCTTTACTCATCCCTCATCAGGCCCATAATTGAGTACAATGCCCCTTTTAGGATGTACCTTACCAGACACCTGCAGCAACTGGAAAGACCCCAAAAGTACCTCACCAAGAGGATCAAAGGGCTCAAACAGATGCCATATGCTGCCCAGTTAAAGAAACTCCAGTTCTACTCAGTGGCATACCGCCTGCTCAGAGGCGATCTGTGCCTGACGTATAAAGCCATGTCCAACCCGGAATTAATGGACATGCTGCACCTCAGAAAATCCAAATCCCATCGAGCTACGTGCTCAAGAGACTTGAACCTCAGCACTGAAATAAATAGGACATGCTGGAGGGACAGATTCATAACCCAGAGGCTCCCTTCACTCTGGAATAAAATCCCAGTCCAGGTTAGGCAGAATCCCACATTGACTCTCTTCAAGAGGAATCTTGATGAGTGGATGGGAGATCATAGGTTTACCCCGGCTATCACTTCTGTGTCACTGTTAGACAGAGGCACAGTATACTAACCTCAAAAAAAGGCATAGCAAAATTAATTTAAAATGGGTGGCGAAAGCCAAACACACTCTGGCTAGGCTTATAAATGCCCTAGGGCAGATAGCCTAGTATGAACCTATGAACCTATGAACCTATATGAATGAGCGATATATAATCTTGACATGCATGATTTTTATAAATCATTTTATAAACAAGAAATGTTTTTCTTGTTTTCTTATGCAACTGATTTAATGCTGTTTGAGGCCAGTCAATTACACCAAAGGTGTAAGTTAAAACAGGAAGAGGAATTGGTTTATAGCCTGGGCTTTATTACCAGATGTCAGTGCAGTTTTCAGTATTAGCTTTAGTCTTCTGAAGTATTCCTTACCAAACTTTGCTCTCATTTGTTTTTGTTTTATTGACGATATCACGTCCCTGTCACTGGTTGACATTTTCTTGGTGTTACAATTTTCCTTTTAAAATTTAAGTTTTGTGGATTTATTAAGACCAAGTGTCATTACTATATCATCTGGGGTTTTAACAATTTGTAGTTGCTGTTTCAGAGCCTCATCTGATAAGCTATACAATTTTAAATCATCCACAAAAAATAGATGAGATGTCTTTAAACAACGTTAGTTTCTGGAAGTAAAGTCAGAAACATAGCCTAATCTATTAAATAAACAGCAAAATGGTTTATGGGCAAGACAAAACAGCAGCAGCAGTAAAAATAGAATCACTCTTGAATATCCCCCTTTGAATCTTTATCCCTCATTTAACAATTTGGTCTTTGCCATGGCATAGCTGCAAAGTCATTTACAATGTAACTGATCAATATAGAGGTGACAAAGCATGGGGGGGGGGCTCTAGTATGTTGAGCATTTACTACACTAAAAGAAAGGGGTCTTTCTCATGTAATATTATTTTTTTCAAAGACAATGCCTAAACAAAAGATACTATACATGCTTTCTTTGAAAAAGTGAAACAGGCCAGCTAGGTAATGCTGACTTCAAACAGCCTATCTCAGAGGCTTCATTTTCTTTTACTATGCATACCCACAGGACATTACTTATTGCCAGAAATTCATGGCATGGAATGCTAACATATGCCCTAGTGATGGAAATAGCATAAGCAGAGCTGAAAACAATTTTCAGTACCAGCCAACCACTTATCCCCCCACACATATGTGTTGAAATATCACACTGACAATAAAGAACTACTTTTAAAGGATGCCTCCACATAGTTCAGTTGGTATGCTTACTAACCACGGACTACTGCCCAGTATTGGATATGTGTGGGGTTGGGGCATGGAAACTTTGAATGAGGACAATGAAACATTTCCCCAAGTGATCCTTTCAATAGAACTACAAAGTATGCACAAGCACCAAAATGAAACATTTCCCCCACCAGTCCCTTCAGTAGCATGTTCAAGTAGGCACAAACACCAAAATGAAACTTTTCCCCCACCGATCCCTTCAGTAGTTTGACCAAGTATGCACATGCACCAAAATGAAACACTTACCCCAGTGATCCTTTCAGTAGAATGTCCAAGTATGCACAAACACCAAAACAAAATATTTCCCCAAGCGATCCCTTCAGTAGTTTTACCAAGTATACAGAAGCACCAAAATGAAGTATTCCCTCAGCGATCCCCTCACTAGTTTGATCAAGTACAAGCACTTCACTGACATCAAAATGAAACATTTTTCCAAACGACCCCTTCAGTAGCTTGTCCGTGTCTGTACAAGCACTTCACTGTCACTAAAATTAATAATTTTCCCCAATGTTCTCTTCAGTAGTTTGTCCATGTATGCAAAAGAACTAAAATACAATAATAAAAAAAATTCTAGACTGTTTTGCATATTTGGGAACCGTACATATATCCTCCTATTGTTTCTGTGTGAATTGCTTATCCAATCTCTCTTCCCAATCCTTTCTATCCTTCTCTGATTGATTTCTATAGTTATCATGTAATATCTTATATGCCCTACTAATTATCCCTTTTTAAAAGCAGCTTCTGTTCTAGATTCAACTAAACACTATACCACAAGTAAAGTCAATAATTGTACCTCCTTTTACAAGTATGGCAGTACATATTCCTTTTTTCCCTTCCCCTTGTATCTCCATAGTCTTGTAAATTGTTGCTTACTGGAGTTAAGGTCAGGACCATTTACACATTTAGTATGCAAATGAGGTCCTTTTAGATTCATCTCTGAATCCTACTGATATGCAAACATGTAATGCCCCTTATGAAAGTATTAGCTGTTACTCTATCACTCATATATTAAGCACATTAGGCTTTTACGATAGGGAGGCATGTTTAACAAAACACCTCCACATTTTCATACTCATCTTGAAAGTCATGATTTGCATAACCACGAATGTCACTCTTTGCAGATTACTGCTACAAAAATGTGAAGGGCTAGACTATGGATATTGCCCTATAATTCTGCCTGGCTTCACTTCTGAAATCATAGATACACATTTGGGTACCACTGAATGCCTTGTAATACATTAGTGTGACCAGTGCTTTTTTACTCCAGGCTAACTTCCCTCTCCCCACCCTCTCTATACCTTTAACCCTACTTTTCTGCTTAAAACTAGCTTCTACCCTGTTTTCTTTTCCCTTACTGTCCTTCTATGCTCTGACCTACATCTACCATCTCTCCCACCTCCTCTTGCTTGTCTTCCTTTCCTTTCCTCTCTTCTCTTCTTGCCTCCTGCCTCTTCCCTTTTATATTACTCTTTCCTGTTCCTTCTACTTTTCTTCCCTTCTGAGCCTTAACTCTTATCTATATGACTGATGCCTTTGCATAACCTTTATATTAGGAAGATTGCTTTTTAACCAACAGAATATTGTATTTGAGTTTATGCTGTTTGAATTCTAAATGTATCTTGATATTATTAACAATTTGATTTATATTTCTATTTTACTGTATGTCTTATTAACAACTTGTCTGTCTGCCTTATTTTGTTATGTGTGGAGCTTTTCTCCCCGGGCCTCTACTGAAAATGGACATATATCCAGCTAGACTAGCCCGGTAAACAAATGTAAAATAAATAAATAAAAAATAGTTGTCATTTACTAGCATGTTTTACCTTTAACCTGCTGATATAATATGAGTGCAAAGTGATGATAAACCTAAGCATAGCTGCAGAATTTTAAATCAGCAGCTAGCTTGCCTGTGTGAGACATTGCTATAGCAAATGATGACTGGCTTGCTCTGGTTAAGTGCTGCTTCTAAAAATAAATGAAAAAGTAAACTGTTTATTTGGGTTTGTCTTGGGTTCAGCACTGTAATATGATTCATTATGGATTATGCTTCATACACATTATACCCCCAAATGGTATAAGACTTTGAGTCACACAGCATGGGTTGCTTTACAGTTAAGCAGAGATAAAGCCACAATACCCAGAAAATAAATAATTCATTTTTTAAATAAGTATTTCAACATTAATCAGGAGCTTTTGTTATTGAAAGACATGATGGATGTACTGGGAGTTTCAGGCTGCTCTCAAACACACCCGAATGGAAAATATAAAGACTTTACACCACATAAATCACTGATATCGTTTATGGTGCATTGATCAAACACACACACACACACACACACACACACACACACACACACACACACACACACACACACACACACACATGCATCACATCCATGCAAACAAGCACGCATGCATGCACACAATGCACACATAATGCACACACACATTCATACCCCCACGTTTATATTTCAGATTCCCCTACTACAAAACTAATGCTACACCACTGCAATAATGGGTGTATATTATACATCTATAAGCATTCCATTATCAATGACTGTTGGATACCGTCAAATGGTTTTATCTAATATGTCCATGCCATACATAGGTTCATAGGTTCATAGGTTGGTACTAGGCTATCAGCCCTAGGGCCTATACAAGCCTAGCCATAACAATTCCCTGGCTATTTCTTAACACGCTAATTACTTAGATACTTAGATTCTTCCCCTTTTTACAGTTTTATGTTATAGTTTTTTTAACAGTAGAGGTTCATTTGTTCCATATAACTTTCGTTTATTACATATTTATTCTGTTGCCATAATTGATTTTTTTCTAGATGTTTAGAAACTTTATCTCCATCAGTTCTGGTATTTAATTTATATATTGTCAGAAGGCAGGTTATTGGTCTATAGCGCTTAGGATAGCATGCAGGATCATTCTTAAGGGTTATTGTTTTTCCTGTTGTTAACTAAGCTGGTAGCTGTTGCAGAAAGTAATTTCCTAGGAGATCGTTTGTATGTGGCATCTGACATATGTTAATATGAATACTAAATCTTACAAAAGCAGTCCATATCATGCAGATTCTTAGAGTGGCTTCTAAAACCCTCTCTTCTTTCTTTATTTCTTTTTACCCAGACCCCACTCTATCCTTTAAACATTTTAGCTCTCTGAAGCTTCTCCCTCCACCTACCAAAAAATTTTCCATTGGGCTCTTCCAATTTCTATTCTTCCCAACACATTTCCTTGTAGCTCTTTCTGCAATCTCAGCTCTTGCCTGTTTAACAATATTTTATCTTCTTGAACATGCCTTGACTCCTTTTGAACATTTAATGAGTTCCTTCATAAATTCATCATGTAATGTTGAGTCTTTCATCTGTTTTTCTCTAAAAACATAATTGTTCCATAATCATTACTTTCACTCCATTGCACCATGAATAGCTGTCTTTTTTTCTTTCTACACTTTGTTTTCTTTTATAAAATGGTTTATCAATTCTCCCAGTACCTTATTTTTTCATCTGTGTCTCCATTTATGAATTATCTAACAGCAATCCAAGGACTGTTGATCCCACTGCTTTACTGACAATGTCAGGATTATAGGTGCATGATGTCATGCCCTGGTCCTTAATCCCTGCCTCCTCTATCACATCATAAACCATTTTGTGACCTAGAAAACAGGCCAGATGATTGGCTTGGATAAGCAGTTCTAGTTAAAAGTGCATTACTTTTTATTCTCATATAATTTGCTACATAGATGTTCCCAGATCACCGTCTTCCCAAGTTCTGCATTATCAAAAATAGACTTTCTCACACTTCTTGGCTATATTCTCTTTTTCTAAATATCTTATTCATATCTTAAGCTTGATGGGTTCTATGGTTAATTTTAAGTCTTCCTATAATATCCCAGTTTCTGACTCTTTCTCTGTACTCCCCACTCTTTAAAACAGCATAGAATGTATCATCCATCCTGAAGGTCCATAAGCATTTCATTCTCCTGCCCTTAACTTTACCTACTGATATCAGCTTTTTCCACTTTTTTTTCAAACTTTCTTGTGGAGCACCTGAAGTCTCTTCTGAGATAAAACCTGCTAACTCTCATTTTGTCATTAGGTTTATGGCCAGTTATGAGTTCAGGAAAATATAACCAGGTTAATTTATTGGAATCTCATACTTTCAGTTTAGTTTCCTGCAGCAATATATCTCATCCACCCTCATGCTGCATTTTTCGACATTCTTTTTTCTTTCTGTTTGATGGGAATATCCCCTTATTCTAGCTAAGACTGCAGAAAGGCTGCTTTCACTTTCCCCCCTTTCTTACCCTCTCCCTCTTTTCATTTCTTGACAAGGATTTCCCACCAGTAGAGCCCTATCCTGGTTATAAACACTAATCCCAGAGCTAAGCAAAAAAAAGCCTTTGAGACAAATTTTCACTGGCTTCTCTCCTCTCTGTTTATGACAAGTGAAGAAGTTCCAGAAAATTACAATTTGCCTTCCTTCTGCAACAGTGTTTTGCATTTGCCCATTTGCATCTTCTCCTTCCTTTCCTTTCCTTTCTTTCTTTTCCTTTCCTGTCCTTCCCTTTCCTTTCCTTTCCTTTCCTTTCCTTTCCTTTCTTTCTTTTCCTTTCCTGTCCTTCCCTTTCCTTCCCTTTCCTTTCCTTTCCTTAAATGGCAGTCACTAAGTGTTTTCTTGATTTTGAATAGTCTTCTGTATAACTGATGAACTGGTTATCTGTATATTGTCTAGCTTTATCTGCCATCAAGTCTACCTCCTTCCCCAGTAATAATTCCATTCCCCATGTACACAAAGTCATCTGACACAACCAATCTGGATTTAAGGCATTAGTATGTTTTTTTTAACTGCTGGGAAATTGTACTCCAGCTTGATTGTCCCAGTTTAATAAGCACAAGCACACTAAACTGATAAAACCCAGAATTCGGGGATAGCAACCACAATGCCACAGGTACAAAAAATAAAATGTATTGCGCGCTTTCGTCTCCAAATATGAGACTTCTTCAGAATAAATTTAAAAACAAGTACATAGGTTTAAGTACACACTCCTGCCAAGTCATTGGTTACACCTACAAATGACACATCTCTCTATGTAATTTACATCCTAACTATGTCTTTGAGCCTTAAATCATAACATTCATAAACAAAAACTACAGGTACACAGTTAAATTATGAAAAGTTGACTCCATGTCATAAATTACATTAAATACAATACGCAGATTTAAGTTTTAATAAAGGGCAAAGTGAATTCTGTCATTCAGGTCAGGATAAACACTGGCATTTGTCCTGACCTGCCATTTAATTTCCAAAAATTCTCAATAATCATTAAAAGGACTCTCCCGTTGTCCTAATTCAACATGGTCTATAACACAGAATTGAAAGAATGGATCCCATTTTAGATCAATGACTCGATCCTTAGATTTGCCTCTCATTTGTTTGGTTCCACTGAATCCCTTCCCCCTTCCTTTATTTCTAAACCACTATCTGTTCTAAGCAATGGTTTTCTTTTCTCTGTTAGCTGACTCCCCATTTTACATTATTGCAGGAACTTTCTTATCCTGCTGTTTAGCTGAAGTACGTATAAGTTACTGAGGGGAATCACATGCTTCCTTTTATCTTTATATCACCCACTTTACTCTGTCGTTTAGCCACTACATTGGACTGTCCTGTCTCAGACCCAGGACTCATATTACTCAGTGTGCATACTCACTCTAGATGCTTTTGTAGCCACATCCCTTACTGGTTAGCATACTGCCTCCATTTCACATATTTTGAATTAAGTCCAGTTTTCCTATGCCCCTCCCCTTATACCACCTTTAAATGTATTTAGCTGATGTGCAACTTGACATCCCTTTACCTGGCTTTATAACAAGCCACCTCAAGCAGTAGACCCGTAACAAGTGGCGTACCCCAGGGTTCGGTCTTCAGGGCCCTGTTATTTAGGATATACTTTTCTGAGGTGCATGCCAAAACCAGTAGGCTATGGCTGACCAAGCTTGCAGATAACTGCAAGCTGGGTGCTGTCATCAGTTCCCCTAGTGATGTGGACTTCCTCCAAGAGGGTCTCACTCAGAAAAATGACTGGTGCCAGAAACATGGCCTCAAGCTGGATACCAAAAAATGGATCATCATCTCCATTGGGGAGAGTGATGTCCCCAACAAATTATCATATTAATAGCAATTTCCTAAGCATGTAATCAGTCATGAGAGATTTGGGCACCCAGGTTGATAGCAACCTGACTTTTGACCACTATGTTGTTTCCGTTGTAAGGAAATCCTTCTACATGGCTCACTTCATAAGTAAGGGTATCTCTTCCAGGGACAAGGAGATCATAACATTCTTGTATTCTTCCCTTATAAGGCCCATTATTGAGTACAACGCCCCTTTTGGCATGTACCTTGCAAAGCACATGCAGCAGCTGGAGAGACCACAGAGGTTCCTCACCAGGAGAATCCAGGGCCTTAAACATCTACCATACACAGATGGGCTAAAAGCCCTATCCCTCTACTCAATTTCATACAGACTCCTCAGAGGTGACCTCTGTCTGGCATACAAGGTGATCACGGACCCCACCTTGATGGGACTGCTGGATATCTGCAAGTCAAGCTCCACTTGAGTAATCCACATGCTTGGCCTCAAGCTGGCCTGTGACATCAACAAGATATGTTGGCGGGACAGATTTGTATCCCAGAGACTCCACCATCTATGGAATAGACTTCCTCTCCACATCAAGCATAGTACCTCTTTACCTCTTTTTAAGTGCAACCTGGATAACTGAATGAGAAAGAGAAAATATACCCCTGGGAATCCACCCGTGTCCCTGCTGGACAGGGGCATCGGGTGCTGATTTGTCTAAACATGGGCTAAACTCTTGGCTAGGCTTATAAGGGCCTCAAGGCCAATAGCCTAGTAACCTCCTATGATCCTATGAGCATTTGCAGCATATTGAGCTCAAAATTGCATATTTTGCAGTCTGATCTGGTTCTCAAATATATCAACTTCATAGTGCATCAAATAGTCTGTGGTACCATCCCTTTCATAATTACAGTATGCAACATAATACTAAATGGTGCCTGTCAATTCCCTTTAATGTTAATTTTTAAAATCTTAAAATCTGTATTATTATCTTTAAGATTTTTAAAATCTTAACCTCTTTAAAATTTTAAGGTGAGGATATTTCCCACCTTTGAGAGGGAAAATCTAGATATCATAACAGACAAAACGTAGCATCTCAGAAGTACCCAAGAAAACAGTCTGTCTCTTATCAGACCTCCATTTAAAACCGCAGTTGGTGAGAAAACATTCTCTAGGTCTGGATCAGCTATATTATACCAATTACCTCCACAGATCAAATTCCTTCCCTCTCTAAATGAGGTTTGAAAAACACTACATAATCACCTCATTAATGAAACAGCTTGCAATTACTATGGATATGAACACCTAATTATTAAAAAATGCTTAAGTATGACATTAGAGCTACAGTATAAGTAGGTACCTCATAATTACTGTACATAGTGTATATATTCTGGCATTGTTGTAGAACAGTACCTCCCCAGTTGTTCTGCACAGATGTGGGTGTGCCTTGTATGACTGACATGCCAAATGACTGTGATGTCATGTGTAAATGATTCATGATTGACTGCCGTGTAGATTTGACAGTGATATCATGCACACATTGGCCGAGGTACAGAGCAGAACAGGAAATTTACTTTTTTCCTCAATGTAGTGCGATCTTAGAGTTGGTATATTTAATTTGCAAGGGTGTGGGGAGTTCAGGGGGGGGGGGTTCACCCCCCCTGGCAAAAACATAAAAAAATATTCCTTGGAGTTATAGTGCTGTTTCTTTGGCATTAGGTAATTGCAATGACCTTTGGTCTAAAGTGCCAAATAGCCGAAGAATATTTATGCAGCCGGTGAAGACATCAACACGAATATTTATTAGTTATTCGAACATGTTATGGAGTGTTGGGTGGTGGACGGGGTTTAGGCGGGACTTGGTAATGCTTACCTGGGTTGGTACTGTTCTATAACATCGCCTATATTCTATATTCTATGCTATCCTCTTAAGTAGTTTAGTAATTTCATTCTGCAGAATTATTGAGCAGTTAGCTTTTAAACCATTGTTTTGCACAACTATTTTTACTTCTCTTCTCTTGAAACTAAAATTTAACTACTCTGTGTTGGACATTCTCTAATTACTTCTGAATATTTCACACTTTAACATCCTGTTCTTTTATTTAAATGCTGCTATGCTCTGCAAGTGTGTATCTCCTCAAAAAATCATTTGATGTCTTGCTCTGTAATGTATGCTGTTTTAATCTTGTCTCTATTTATACTTTCTAACCAGTTTATGACTGAAAAGGGTCAATAGGCCACCCCACCTACCCAGTTACCAAATAAAAATATTAAATAAATAAATGTGAATTTATTCACTCAGTTAGCTTTCATATGTGCAAATTCTGATTGTTGTAAGTCACTTATATGTAGGATAGCTGCTATGTATTAATAAATGCATGTTCTTAGTAGTACTGTCAAAGTCTTGCTTGACATTAAATCCTTAGATAGGGATAGCACACCCACCTTTTATGTATGAACAATCTACACTACTACAACTGTCTTTAGTAGGTCATTCTCGCTGCTTCTTGATTAACAATTTTATTCCATTTTGGTTAAATCTGTCTCTTTTCTTCCATCTTAATTTCTCCATCAGGTCCATTTATTTTTGTAGGCCTTCGGGTGACCATCAATGTTTATCTAAATTTCTTTTACTCTTTACTGCCATTAGAGAATGTATCACTCCAAGATATATAACAATTTATATAATAATTTTGATATTTCCTCTCAATACTGTAACTAGCAGAGTTTTCCATTTTTGTGTTTTCTCCTTTCTAAGACAGAATCAGTGAAGAAACAGAACTTATTTCCAGTGTGTGTGCGTGTGTGTGTGTGTGTGTGTGTGTGTGTGTGTGTGTGTGTGTGTGTGACTATTTTATGTTCTTGAAGATTCTGTCTATCAGCTCGCTTTACTTAATTTATCTGTTTTGATATTTTGAGTCCTCAATGACCATCTTCCCTGACAGTCTGAAGACAGTGTGTCCTTTTAGATCCATCTGTTTTTAGTGACAGTTGGTAAATATCCCTGAATCACTGACTATTCTTCGAATACTTGTTAGTCAATACAACCTTCTCTCTGGATCTGATCCTTCCTTTGTAAGCAGAATGAAGTCTAAAGATGAATTGTCAAGCATTTTCCTTATTTTAAGGAGGAATCTGTACTCGCAACACATCATGACCAACACAGCAGAACAGGCTAGCCTTGAGGTTGTCCAATAAATGTATCGGTTGAATGGTTGAATGGTTGAAGGGCTGCAATCTTTCAACAACTGGTAACAAAAATCTTTTGTAATTTTGTTCATTGTATTCTGGTACATTTTTTCACATATTCTTTGGTGTGAAAGGAGTGAAACAGGGTAATAACATAGTGCGGTTGTGTGCTTGATTGCTTTTGTCTGCCTGTTCTGCATATTCTTACAGCTCTTAAAAGAAAACTTTGGTGGAATTTGCATTTTTTATTATCTTTTTCAATTGTTTTCTTAGATACTGTTCAGGAATTCATTTAGATTCACCAATGATTCCTATACTTTGCCTTCAAACTCAGATGTCTTTGTCATCTAGCTTTTTACTATGTTTTTTCCTTATTTTTAGTAATATTTATTCTGATGTGTTTAACAGTCTTTTTTTACTACTTTGCTCCCATCTTCCTGTGTTTGTATTTTATTTTATAAGTTTTGTAGTGCTTTGTGCTGTTACTCTGATATGATTTTAACTCTCCATAGGTCTTCTGCTACCAACATTGATTTCTGAAACATCTGAGCTTCCATTGTGGAGCTTTTGAATGCTGCTTCTTTGTGCTCCAGACATCCTTTTATGTATCCAATGATGTGTTTATGCCTTTGCTTACTCTGGAAACAAAGAAGCTTATTTTTAAATCAGCCCTGGGGAAGAGCTTCTGAATGTAACTGCATTTCTGTAAAGTGCATACTCTGTTCTGCTCCACTCTGCTTTTTTATTCTGTTGAGGAGGAGAAGCCCAGCTCCTCACAGCATAAGTCCAGCTCTCTATCAGTCTACAATGCAGTCCTACTGAACATTTTTAGTCACTTAATATTTTTTGTTAAACAGTTCATAAGTATAAGAATATGTTTTGTCTGCTTCTATTCAAAGTTATCAAAGTCATACGTCTATCCAGGGCTGGTTTTAGCAACTGTGGTGCCCAATTTAGGAGATTTCTGGGGTCCCCCAAGCCACATCATTCTAAGTATCCAGACACACCCACTCACCCTATACCACACCCCCTCCACCCCTCAGCTCTACACAGTTTACTGGAATAATTTAGATTAGGTATCAAGACTGCATGCTTACTATACTATAATAAATCTGTTTAAACACATGTTGTATATAAAAGCATGCAGCCCACTACCACCAAAATAACCACATGTGTATTTGTCTAATGCTTGATTGTCAGGAAAATAAAAAAAATGCACACACCTCTGTCATTTGTCAGGAACATTGAAGAAATAATGACCACATATGCTATAGCAACATTCTGTGCATAACTCAGAGGTCTGACTATAAGGAAGATTACTCTATTAATGACCACACAGTTTCCAGCCTAACCCCCCAAGCTACAATGATCTGCTGTACACACATTTTAGCAGGAGACTAGATGAGGTTCAAGGCAGAGGCTCCTACTAAAGCCATGAAAATTAATTTATACAGCCAAAGCTCTGAGGGTTTAGCTGTTCTATGATGCATTTTATTCCTTATTTTTAAAATATTGTGTGTCTATAGATAAAAAACACTGATATTATTTTTCTCCAATAACACGCGCACACACACACACACACACACACACACACACACACACACACACACACACACACACACACACATACACTTCTGCCTCTGGAAACCAGGTTTATCACAAGTTACACTGTTTTTATCACACAAACAGACTTAAACCGATACTGGCCCTGACAAGCAAGGTTTACTGCAAGATACCCACTGTGAGGTGACAACAATCACATCCACTTTAATATATGCACAGACAGCAGATTGTGGTAATTAAGTTGTTACACTCATGCACTGGCCCAGTAATCAAGGAGCCTCAATCCTCACCACTAGCACCAGTGAGGGGCGTGCACATTGGGAGGATAACAAGTACACATACAGTAAAGCACACTTTCCCTTTAGAGCACACAGAGATCACAGTCAGTCTGGGGCTGGTTTCTCCCTTTCTCTCCATATTCCCAATAAGATTCCCCACTGGCACAGCTATAGGGTACAGATCTCAGCCTAGTTGTCAAGCTAAAACCTCCAGTGCCCTCTCTGTCCAGCCAGTGCTTTGTGTCTTTGCCAGGTAGCCAACACACAGACACTTTGAGATTTGGTTTATATACAAACACACAGACCCTCCTGGGGAAGGCTGGCACAGGATCTCCAGCTATGCCCCGTCCTGCCAGGCTATAAGGTAGTAATCACTGCCACCAACTACTCTTATCAGATACTAATAAGGCCCTTCCCAATGAGTGACCAATTTCACTGTATAATATTACTGTTAGCCAAATAGTAAGTGAGACCCTGGGCTAAGGCTATTCTGGAGTGGCTTAGTACAGTAACACCAAATACATGCAAGTACTATAGAGCTTAAATTATCTCTACCTAAAACAGCCACAGTTGAAAGGTTTAAGGTATTTCATAATAAATAATATAAACACAAAACAATACTCATCAGTTCAACCCAGTGTTAACCAAGAGTTCAGAAATCACAGGAAAATGCTTTAAAATAATACTGTAGAATAGTCTGACATAAATATAGCTAGACTAATTTGGCTATTTCTATCTCTAAGAGAAATCACTGTTCTCAATTCTACTTACATACAGAGCAAAGCAAGTGCTGGTGAGTGGATGTTCTTCAGACAAAATCCAAAATGCATTCCTTTTTTTTTTTTGTCCTTAAATTGATAACAAAGTACTGCTGAGTCATTTCAGATTGCATCATTCTCAGCAGTTCTGATTTAGTTTCCAGGCTCAAAGTAACTCAAAATTTACATTTCTTAGTAAGCTGCACCTGGCGAGGAAGCCGCAGCAATAACATACATTATACATGTAAAACCTTAGTAATTATCTCTTAAATCACGAGAATTGAAAGAATTTCCTGGCCCAGACATCCTGTCTCTGAGCTTGAGATCAGTCATACAGTGCTTGACTTATCAGCTTTTCTCCAGCAGAGTGCACTGTGGTTGCATTTTTGAAGGTCAGTGCAACATATAGTTTAATCATAACATATAGTTCTCTTTACATTTGTAAAACAGTCTGTGGATTACATTAATATTTACAAATGACATAGAATTATTTACAGAATTCTATCAAGCTAGGCTGGCATCTTTCACATACTTAAACGAAGGTCACAACAATAAAGCATTCTGTCTTACTAAACAGAAATGAATACTAGTTTTGTAAAACCTTACCAGTAAACAAATAAAAAGGGGAGTCAGTTACTTTCATTTAAAGACAGCTCCTATCCCCACCCAGTAGTTACAGTCACTTATGTGTGCATTGCAGACATCTGATTGTGATAATCAATTTCGGCATTATTCTGCCATACAGAATTACAGCTTTGCACAACATTCATTGTTTCAAGGATATGGGATCAGTTAAATGTCTATCATTATTTAGTAACTGTAACCCTCTATGACTGACCAGAAAACCACACATTTTATGATGAGCAAATCCAAACCAGAAGTAAACTCAGTAAGAGTGCTATCTCTAAACTTACTTGCTTAAGAATCAGAGGCAAAGATAATACATGGGGAAGGGGGGGCAGTAAAAGGCTCAAAATCAGAGACAGTTTTAAATATTACTTCAATTCACTTAAAAGTTAATTGAGCAGCAGGTTTGCATTAACATAAATTTTCTGAACAATGAGAAGTATAAAGCTCTCATGCCAGATGTTACCGACTGATTAGTAAATAGAACCACAGGCTTTGCAACAGCCGTGAGTTTCTGAACAATAAGAAATATGAAACTCTAACTTCTGGCATTACTGATTGTCTGTTAACCTCAGTAGCTTACCAGAAAATCAACAAATTTGTGAAGTATGGTACTGCAGGAATGATATTTAAGTAGATATAGTACAGTCTCAGAAATTCAACATTCAGTCTTCCATCTCCAAAATACAGAACACTTATTAAGGACTTCAGCTATTACAGCATAGTTATGAACTGCTTCTTCATAGTTAAAAAGATGTTGTTTTGAAGAATTAGCATGATTCAGTGCTCTGTACCACAGAAATTTGTTTAAAATTTCCTAATAATGAAAATGTGCCAAACCCTTTCAGTGTGGAACAAAGAATTCTGAAGGCTTAATATGGGAAACATTCCTCATAATTAGGTAAAGTTGACAAGTATACTTGCCAATATTTTTTTTTATTTTATTTTGTTATTGAGATTGCTAATACTTAGGGATGAGGAAATCACAGCACTGAAATTCAAGCATTTCTCCAAGTCTATTCGCTGTGACAGGATATTATTAATTAAGTATTCTAACCTCTGAACAAACACATTTATGTTATAATCAACAAGCAGAACAGAGCAGCAGTAAGCAGCATTTTTGATATTTACTTTAATAATATTGGTATTGTCAGTACTTCAGTGTGTTTTTTACATCCCAAAGGAATGGATTTTGAGAATACATTTATAATGTTTGCAGTTGTGTGTCCAATACCTCCTTCTCCACTTACTGAGAAAGCCAGCACAAAATGTAACCAGTTGATTATCCAGTAAACGCTTTATTATGTCATGGAAGCTCTGTGTTCCATGCAGCAAAATGAAAGAACAAAATAGATAAGCATAAGAGGCAGGGGAAACAAAAGAAAGGAAGGACTCATGAAAACAAGAAAGTGGTCATGAAAGGGTATAGGAAAGTTATATTGGAGCTGTGGGATGTGTGTCCAGGTTACAGAAAAGCACAGGACAGCAACTGCAGAAATGTTTAAAATGCAATAAGGGCTGAACAGAGCAATGCTAGTCATGTGTGTTTATTGTAAGAATGCAGTGGAATTGCACTAAAGAATAGGATACCATTATGTGACCTAGTAAAAGAGCACAGTGTCCTATTCAGTAACAAGACAGAGTTCTCAAAAGGGTTGCCTTGTTTAACAGAATATGCCACGTATTCCTGGGGTTTAAAATGTAGGTGACAGTGGTATAATAGACTGCTCAATAACTGGGTTTCAAGAGAACACAAATGCCCATAGGTTTTAAATTATGCAAATGCAACTATAGATATTAAAATAAGTATGAGACAAAACCAGGCGCGTCCTGATCAGGGACAGCTGAGAAGTTTGAATGGAAAATACTGCCAAATTGGTATAGTTGAGAGGAGCACTTTGTATTGTACTATAATGCACTGATTTTACTGGTATATTTTAAGAGAATATCTGGGTTTACATGCCAATAAACAAATAAATAAATTACCAAACAGTACATTACTTTGAAAAAAAAAAACACCTCTACATTTCATCTGTTTAGAACCATCATCTGCAGACACTCCACCAGCTCACTACTGAGGAGCACTCTAACCTGTGCAAAGGATAGCCTTGCTTTGAAGAAGCATCTTGTGGGACTCTGTGCTCTGAGTGATTTGTAATGGGAAGTGCAGGACCCCCCCATAGCAGCTGGACTGTATTGCACCAAATGAGTTCAATCAGCCGGAGGCTGGCCCTGATTCTTTCCTACGTTCCCCACACTTAACCCATGCCTCTCTCTTTCTCTTCCTTTTTCACTGCCTTTTATGGTCATTGTTGGCCTCTGCCCCTTACCTGCAATAAGTTCTCTCATTCTCCTTTTCTCTTGTGGTGTTCTTCACTCAAACAGTCAGGACTAAGCCTTCCTTGTTTTCTACTCAACCGTACTGGGGCTGGTTACTACACTGTTAGGCTCTGGAATTTGCACTATGGCACAATACTGATGTCTCTCTCTCTCTATACATATATATATATATATATATATATATATATATATATATATATATATATATATATATATGGGTCTACTGTATATTATTGAAAACTCACTTTTTTGAAAATAAATAGTAGACCCACGGTTACGCGAAAGTGCACTTAAGTGAAAGTGCACTTCCACAAACATTGGTTCAACGAACCAATAAACAACATAGAAACATTGTTTTTGCAGGGGGGCAAGCCCCCCTGCACCCCCACACCCCCTACTTAAATATACCAACTCTGAGATTGCACTACAGTGGGGAAACACATAAATTCCCTTTCCCTACTGTAGTGTGCTTTGGCACCTGTGTTCCTTAACGATTCATTGAACCGTACTTCGGGGAAGAGCACTTTTGCTTAAGTGCACTTTTGTGTAACTGAGGATTCACTGTTCATTTACAAGTTGATTTACAGTCTTTTACAGTAGACCTATATATATATATATATATATATATATATATATATATATATATATATATATATACTTAGTATCCATTCACCACAATGATGACACAATAATGGCCCTTTGCACTGTCATCAGTGAAATTATCAATATCCTCCAACATTTTGGCAAAGGCCTGCTCAGTTTTCACTTGTATCACCAGGTCCTTAGTAGATTATGAACTCTTGCTCAACTCTCTAGTTAGAAAGGTAATATGTGAAGATGCTCTAACACTGCTCAAAGACTTCTTCAACAACAGATATTTTAAGGTTCAGATTTAGTCAACAAGTTCTCTTTCATCCCCATTAGCACCAGGTGTTCTACAGGGATCTGTGCTATCCCTGCTCTTACTCCAGGGTCATAACAAACTTCCTGTAGTCCATTCAGGTATCCAAATTACTGCCTCTCCCCAGGACTCTGCTGAAAAGGAGCTCCTAGTCCAGTCAGACTATCCCAGTCTACATATGGAAATAAAATACAAAAATAAATAAAATAATGTTATATAGAGGTGATATGGTCATATATATTGTTAGTACCTCCTAGTCCAACACAAAAGAAATGAATTAGAGGATGACATTTTCCCATTCTCTGAATGGCCATTCCAAAACAAACTTAGTCTAAATACTAAGAAGATTAGATCCACAATTTTTAGGATCAGATAAAATCTTATCCTTATCTAATCATTTAGATATACTGTAGAACATCTAAGGGCCCACATATGCTACTTCTTGCTTCAAATATCTAGGTGCATGGCTAGATCAAATCCTCACCTTCCTTTACTACATCACTTCTACCAGTTTGTAGATTAACAAATCACGACTTGAAACCAAAAAGATCTCTCACTTCCCTTAAAAAGAAGGCAGCATAGCTATCGATAAGTGGGCCCTACTTAGCCATCTAGAAAAGAGCCTGAGCATTGCAGCAAATCCATCAAAGAAACACTTGACATCACTCAAGTCTACCGCCAACAGGATTTGTACATTCGTCACCCTAGTCCCTCAAGAAAAAACTCATTTCTCTCTTCTACAAAAAATAAAACAACTAACAATAAAACATAAAGGTAAGGTGTTATTAGCTTGCTACACTCATAAACTTATGAATGTTGACACTTTCCCTATTTTGCTGGCAGGCTAACCAAACATACGTCGAACTGTAAATTAAGATCACAGCCATCTTCTGCCCCTACTTTGTTTACCACTTGAAATAAACTTTACAGTGCACATACCATTTTTTTCAGTTATAACCCCTCCCTCACAAATCAGAATCCTTACTGTAACACTGAAAACAATCTTGCCCTTCCTCAAGGTCTGTAACTAGCTCAAAAACATTCTATTCAAATAAGCTACTTGTAAAAGATTTAGGAATGAAAAAGTCCCATAGACTGCATATTCTCCTGACTGAACCTTGACACCATGGACCACATGTTAAATCTTCCAAGGAATACTTAACCTCAAGCAATGTTAAATTTCTCTTTCATTCTTTCTAAAATGCCTTTCCTGTCTATTAGCATGCACCTATGTATCCTGTTCCTTTACAGTCGTCTGTACTCTCCCATTTCAAATATAAATGTTGCAACTAGTTTAATATGCTGATTAGGCATCATCAGATACTACAACTACCTTAAATTTTTTTAACTGCAAATACGTACCATTTTGTATTATTATGCATCTGCCTTGTTTTAACTTTTACTATAAAGCTGATTACATCATTGTGACTAATGTAATGCATTTTTGTACTTAATTATCTTTCTAAATCTGGACTTACTATTTACTGTAAATCTAATTACATCATTATAAGTCATGCATTTGCAATCTTGTCCTTATTTATACTTTGTTGATTGGGTTAGGCCTACTAGGTTAGTAGCCGCTTTGCAGGGTAGACCCAAGATGGTATTTATACCACTGGGGGAAATTTGGCCAGGGAACTTCCTCTACTCTACTCTTTTTGATAGATGCCATGTGATCTTTTACATCCACCTGAGTTATTACCAACCTAGGCAGATGGAGCCTTGGAATAACATCTCAACAAAAGAGCAAGACACTCAGGCGTTCAGCATCCCCTTATATAGGTTCATAGATTAGTACTAGGCTAACTGCCCTTGCAAGCCATTTTAAGCCTAGCCAGTTATCCCTTGTGAGACTCAAACCGTGTACCTTGCGTTTATAAGGAAAACACCTTGACCATTAGGCCACCCTCCCAACTACAGCACTGCAGTGGTAACAATCCATCTACCTTTTGTGAGACTAGAATCCACAACTTTCTGCATCAAAGGTGAATGTGATAACTGTTGCATCAGTGATACTACAAGGTATGGGATTTTTTTTAAGTCTGGCTATTTTTATTGTTTCATCCTGGCTAAAAAAGAAATTGGTCATTCTGGATCAGCATTCTACCTGTTATCAAATAAAAATAAATAAATAAATATATATATATATATATATATATATATATATATATATATATATATATATATACCTCTCTTCAATGCTGTTACTAATTGTGGCTAAGTGCAGAATATTGCCCTCACTATTTCAGCTTTAATCATTGCACTTAGATGTGACAAATTAAAAAGATACATTGCCTCCATGAAAATTCAGAATCTTTGTATATGGATTGGGTAGGCACAGTATTAGCTTTTCAGTATTTCAAGTTTATTCCTTATTGTAGACATTTGAAAATAATCAGGAACAGTAATTTACTTATCTGTTTAACATTTATTAAGTGACTATTTGGGTCCTTGAACTCATTTATTTATTTTTTTTGTTCCCCTTGCTTCATCCTAATGCACCCTACCCAGTGCTCCATGTCCATTGTCAGGTCTACCAACATTCCATACACCCCCAAACTTTCTTTGTTTGGGCTGTGGTCAACGAGTAGCGGAATATCCTGGGGGTCTAGCCATCACACCATCTGATGGGTGATTTTTTCATTTATACCTTGCATTTTCCCACCTCCCTTGTAGTGTCTTTGTTTTGTCCAGATGATGGGAGAGCAATAAGGATGTGCTAACGTACTGCTCCATCTCCATTGCAGCTCAGTCATTGTCTCCATCTAAATTCCTCCTTCTTCACGCATCCCTTGCCTCCACCAGAGATCATGTGGAGAATGGTCTGAAGACAACCTTTGTTGGGATGGTACTGCCCACCCCTCCCCTGTCACTTGGTCAGTTGCCCAAACTGCTAATCTAGTCAGTGCTTTATCTCTCTATACCATCAGAGTGGCTGTCCTTGAACTTTTTTATCCTAAACCCATAGCTCTCAACCTTTCATCTCCAAACTGTAGGACACTACCTTTTGGCCTGTCTGGGTCAGTTCTCTACTCTGGTCAGCAAACAAATTAATAAATAAAAAAATAATAACTGAATAAATAAAATGTGCAATGCAAACATACTTATTTCTTTTGTACAAGTTCTTACAGTGCTTTATAATACAATGTCTTAACAGTTGTTATGAAAATGATATTTTGTTGGAACATTTTGGCAAATTTTGCTTGACAGCACCATCACAATATTGTATTCAGTGGTCTGCTATCTAAAACATAGTTGCAGCTTAGAATGAGTTTGACCTCAGCACACCTCACACCTACAATGAAGTTCCTTTAGTTTCATACCTGCAAGATTATTTTTTCTTTTTCTCCCAATGCCTGTTGACAACCAGATTTTCTCCCTAGTAACTCTGGTCAAAGGCAGGAATCATTATTCAGTCAGCTATCAGGGTATTCATCTTGCACTAGAAGTGCCACTTTCCCTGTGAGGAATCTCACACAATGTTGGCTCTATTGACACATTTGCCATCCACGTATATATGTCTATCCTGCCTATAGTACATAACCTTGCTATTTGATGGGCACTAAACCCCAGCCTTTGCACTGCTTCTACTGTATCACCAGGTTCTATCCCCAGATGGACTAGCTGGCACTAACAAGTCACTCCTACCCTCACTGGCTGTTGTTTTTTCAACAATATGGTCACCATTTGCTCCCAGGTCGTCTGTGCCACAGTCAAGACTTTATCTTTTGGTACCACAAAGCTGATACACATACAAAAATGATATCTCAAAAACCCATATTCTGTTATGATTACATTTATTACATTTTACGTTACCTATATTTGGCAAAATAATGCTACACATCAGTCACCCTGCTAGACAGGGGTCCAGGGAAGTAAATAGTGTGGGAAGAAATAGCCAGAGAATTATGGCTAGGCTTGTATAGGCCCTAGGGCCGATAGCCTAGTAACAACCTATGAACCTATGAACCCATGAACCTACAATTATCCACTCTAGTCTTCCATTGAAATGCATTTATTCTGCCTTCCCTTCAACACTTGTTTATTCCTTTTCTTTTCCAGCTGTACCAAGCTATGTGGGGTGCTCTCTGCGGTCTTGAACCAAGTCTCAATGACTGCACAAATGTCAGCATCTTCCAAGGTGAGGAGTGCTTCCAGGGTGTGCAGTTTCCTGTTTAGATCCCTAGCATTATAGGTTCATAGGTAAGTACTAGGCTATCAGCCCTAGGGCCTATACAAGCTTAGCCAAATGAGTTCCCTGGCATTCTCCACCCAAGAAAATTATTTTCCTGTGCCCCTGTCAAGCAGAGCCAAAGCAGTGATTCCCAGGGTGAATTTCCTATTACCCATCCAATTGTCAAGATTCCTCTTAAAGAGGGCTAATGAGGAGCATTGCTTGACATGAAAGGGCAGTCTATTCCAGAGCAGGTGAAGTCTCTGGGACAGGAATATATCCCTCCAGTGTGTTCTGTTTATTGTGGTAACAAGGTTTAGGTCCCCGGAGTGTGTGGCTTGGAGAGATTGGGATTTCTTTAAGTGTAGCATGTCCATCAGGTCTGGGTTAAACATGGCTTTGTATGTTAGGCAGAGGTTGCCTCGGAGTAGGCGATATGCGATGGAGTAGAGCTGGAGTTTTTTGAGACAGTCAGCGTATGGCATCTGTTTGAGGCCAGTAATTCTCTTAGTGAGGTATTTATGTGGCCTTTCCAGCTGTTCCAGATGTCTTGTGAGGTACATGCCAAACGTGGCATTGTACTCTATGATGGGTCTAATAAGGGATGAGTAGCGAGGAACGATGACCTCTCTTTTTCTTGAGGAGAACCCCTTTGTGATGAGGTGTGCCACGTAGAAGGATTTCCTGACTACTGTGGTGAATTGATTATCAAAGGAGAGACTACTATCCATCTGTGTTCCAAGGTCTCTTATCACACCTTCGGTGTGTAGTAGGCTACTGTCTTTGTGGTAGTTCATGGGTACGGTATTTTTCCCAAAGGGGATAACAATGCACTTCTTGGCATTGGGCTTTAGGCCATGACTTTGATACCAAGCATCAATCTTAGTGAGGCTTCTTTGTAGAATGTCCACATCCTTAGGTAAATCGATTATGGCTCCTAGTTTGCAGTCATCTGTGAATTTTGTTAGCCAGAGATCAGCTGTATTTGCCTGGACTTCAGAGAAGTAGATACTGAACAGGAATGGACTCAGGACCGAACCCTGTGGTACTCCGATTGTCATTGGTCTGAACTCGGATTTGGAGTTGGCTACATTCACTGTGTGGGTTCTGTCAGTGAACCAGTTGGCCACCCATCTTGTGACATAGGGATTTATGCCTAGTCCAGTGAGTTTATCTATAATACCAGAGTGGGGGGATGGTGTCAAAAGCCTTGGCGAGGTCAAGATAGGCAGTGTGCACTACCTTACTCTTGTCTACGGCTCTAGTGACTGCTTTGAAGTCAATCAGATTTAGGAAGTATGATCTACCCTTTACAAACCCAAACTGAGTGGGGTCCAGAGTTTGGAGGTTACCTATGTCTTTGTTTATAAGCTCTAGGATGATGTGTTCCATGGCCTTGCAGACCAGGCACATCAGGCTAATGGGGTGGTAGTTCCCAGGGTCTGTGGTGGCACCCCCTTTGTGGAGTGGGATAACTGTCACTGTGTGCCACTCCTTAGGCACAAAGCTTGAAGTGAGGCTATGGTTGAACATGGTACTTAGGTGGGGTGCCAGTTCATTCTGTTGTTTATACAGAACGCAGCCTGGGATGTTGTCCTGTCCCATAGATGCTGTGTTCTTGGCTTTGGAGAGTGCGGTCTTCACCTGTGTGGCTGTGATTTCAGGGAGCTTGAAATCATCCAGTATGGAGATGTGCCCTTTGTGGTGTGAGGGGGGAGTGAAGTTTGCACTGAACCTGTCTGCCAGGATGTTGGCAATATCAGTTGGTTCGGTAAATGTAGTGCCATTGTGCTGTAGTTCAGAGCAGATCTGAGTGTTGATGTTGAGATTCTTGACATAGCTGTAGAAAGCTTTGTGGTTGTCTTTAGAATCCAAGGCAATTTCATTTTCGTAACTAGCTTTGGAGAATTTTATGAGGGATCTCAGCATCTTGCTGAGGCTGACCACGGAGTTCCTGCAATCATGGGATTTTACTCTTTTCTGCAACAGTTTCTTCCTTCTGTTGTAGAGCTTGTTTATGGCAGGGGACCCCAAATTGGCTTTCTTTTCCTGAAGGATAGTGTCTTGGTTCTGTTGGGGATGGCACGGTCCATGCACTCGTGTATGTGCTTATACAGTGCATTTGTATGTGATTCAGCAGTCGTGCCACTATTTTCCATCTGTGTGGGTGTAATGAAGTTTGCCACTTCTGACTTAAGAAGCATGAAGTTGGCTTTGGAGAAGTTTTTTTACGGTGGTTTCCTTAATGGGAAGGGGGGGGGGTGGTATATGGACGTCTAGGGTGATTAGCTTGTGGTCAGACCTGACCAGTGAGGAGTTGACCTCTGGCATGGATCATCTATTACCCATATTGGTAATGACCAGGTCCAGGATGTTGCTACCCCTGGTAGGGGTATGGATAAGCTGGTCCAGGGCATTGGAATTGATGAATTCCAGAAAATATTGGGCAAATGAGTTAGTATGAGTAGTTTTCCCAGTTGATGGAGGGGTAGTTGAAATCTCCCAAAATTAGGGTATTGGGCTGTATCTTAATATTATCCATTATATCGAGAAACATGGAGTGGGTGTCCTGGGGTATGATGGGGGATCTGTAACACGCTACAACCTGAATTGCAGTCTTGCCCAGTGTTAATTGTACTTGAATAATTTCAGAGGCATTATGTTGAGCAGCTAGCCTGGAGATGTGGATATCATTTAAAAATATGGACATGCCTCCTCCTTTAGTATTTCGGACTGGGTTGGGTGGCTGAAAGGTGTGGTAAGAATTGTAGCCTGGTAATGCAGGGGTGCTCTGTGGAGCCTTAAACCAAGTCACTGTCACTGCACAGATGTTGATGTTCTCCATCTTAAGGAGAGCCTCAAGTGTGTGCATTTTGAGGTTTAGACTTCTAGCATTGAGTAGCATTATCCTTAGATTTCGCTTGTTTATGTCTACTACGGTGGTGCGTTTGACATTTGAGCCTTGCCTAAAAAAGGTACTATAGGGCCAGCAAGAGCCTTTGCCAGTATCTGGAATCCCAGTGGTGACAGGTGCAGGGCATCTCTGGCAAAGCATTGTGGCCTGTCAGTCATGTCGTCCCAGGCAGACAGATACTGGATTCCCTTGAAATGACACCAGAATCTTAACCAATTGTTGAAGTCAATAATTTTGTCCTTGTACTGTGGCATCATTCTGGGCAATGGCAGGATGCTACTCAGGGCTAGTGTCTACCTGCCTGTGCCACATGGTTAGAGAGCTCCTACATGTCTCTTTTCATGTAGTCCAGGGGGATACGTCTCAGGTCATTCACTCCAACATGGACAATGACAGAGTCATACTTGTACTTGTTGTGGAGCGACCTGAGTGCATGCGTTATATAGTGGATCCTGGCACGTGACAGGCAGCTGACAGTGACTTTCTCCTTGTTCAGCCTGGTGAACGGAAAATAAACAAACTAGTAAACAACAAAAAGCTTCCTCCATTTTAATAGTAACCATCCATGGAAACAGAGGAAGTCAATTGTGAAAGGCCAATTGGTCCGTGCTGTTCGTATGTGCAACACCATCGAAGCTTTTGATACCGAGTGTTTAAACCTTAAGACCATGTTTTCAAATAGGGGGTACCCCATTGACTTCATTGATTGTCTAATCGATGAAGTCTCTTTCAAGAGAGAGAACGGGTTTTATAAACCCCTTCTTTCCCAACGGATTGTTGATCCCGCTATTATACAAAGGTTAGGTTCAGAATGTTATACAACATTGTTTAACAACTCTGGGGTTGATTCTGTGTGTGATGAACCAAGCATCCTACAAGAAAACAGTAGGGTTGACTTTAAGTCTAGTTTAGTCATTACTTACAATAGACACATTAATGCTATTTGTTCAATCATCAAGAAAAATTGGTTT
The DNA here is from genome assembly GCF_019279795.1 of Protopterus annectens. Taxonomy (NCBI): domain Eukaryota; kingdom Metazoa; phylum Chordata; order Ceratodontiformes; family Protopteridae; genus Protopterus; species Protopterus annectens. The sequence goes on along the minus strand of NC_056735.1, from coordinate 955,018,798 downwards.
TTTATCTTGAACAACTCACAGTTAATTGAAACCCTGGGTTTACAACCTTCCTTTGTTTTTAAGAGGGGTAACAACTTGAAAGAATTACTTCAATCTAGGGAAGACTCCACAGATTTTTTCTCTAGACAAAATGGTACTTTTACTTGTGGTATGTGCAATTTGTGTAGACTCCTAAAAGTAGGCAACTCTTTTTTTGTTAATGGTAATAAATATAACATTAACTATAAAATCACTTGCAACACTAAATCTGTGGTGTACCTTGCCTTTTGTAATTGTTGCCCTGCATTTTATGTTGGTAAGACGGACCGTAGACTAAGGGACCGTCTTTACCAACACAATTATGCAATTAGAAACAATAAGGGCGACAACGCACTTTCTAAACATATCACTAAACACATGGGACATAGTTTCTCTTACATTGGTATTGATTGTGTAAATGTAGGTATAAGAGGTGGTCCACAACCTCTACTACTTGAGATTAGAGAATTAGAATGGCAGCTACGCCTTAATGCTTTCTCCTATCCAGGATTAAATGAAGCATGTAACATCTTAGCTGTGCTGAAATATAAAAGTTACTTAAGATAACACTCTTTTCTCTATCTCCATACACCTGTCTTTGCCATTTTTTGCCAATACCTCTTAGCACAAAAATATGAAGAGGTATTAGGTTGCACATAGTATCGAGCCTTTAAACACCTTTACTGGTGAACCATCACTTTATTAGCATTGCCCTTTAATGTGTTTCTACAACTATTAAAAACACATAACAATACATTTAATAACATATAACAATATAGGGAAGTTGATTTTCTGTATATCTAATAAGAGTGGATTTAAGTTTATAATACGTCTCCTTAATTGTCTTTTTAATAGTTTTTTCATATTTCTTTTGAAGAGATTTTTTTAATAAAAGGTTAGTAAAAAACTTACTATAAATTCACTGTCTTTATATGTGTTTCAACTGAAACTTGCTTTCACCGAATCACATTTTTATAATGAGTCTGCGTACAAACACATATATATATGTAAATAGTATTACTGCTTAACTTTATCACTTCATGTGATTGTGTATTTTTGTTCACTTGTTAGTGATCGTAATTACTGATTTTTAAATATAGCATAAATATGTTTTAAAAATAGATGTACGCCTGAAAGGAAATGACATCATTTCCTTTTTACTAGTTTAAATTGACTCATGTTCCGTGTTTTTATTGTCTGATGAAGCTTCTTTTGTACAGGAAGCGAAAACGTTTTTATATTAAATTGCGTTTACAAAGCTACAACGAGGAAGTATCTGTTTTTGCCTTTAGCAACTAATTGAATTTATTTCTGTTACATCCTCGTGTTGACTGGTTGGTCCTGGTGCCGTATGCTTTTTGTTGTTCAGCCTGGTGAGGGGGACATCAGTGTGCCTGAATATAGAGTCGCCAATGACTAGTGTGCTGGGTATGTTGTTTTGCCTTATGGGCTGAGGTTGAGTGGCACACTGATTTTGTGGGCTATGTGTCATTCGGGTAGTGTTGGAGGGGTGGTGGTTGCTTGCATTTCAGCTTTGGCATTCCCTGTTGTTTGAGCAGATTTTTATTGAGAACCTCCGTGAATGTAAGTGTGTGTTTTGTATTAAGCAGCAATACCATGGGTTTGTCTCGAGTGGATTTTTTTATGAAAGAAATTATTTTGTTTTGACATTGCCTAAAAAAGGCACTATAGGAGAGGCATATTCTCTCTCTCTCTCTCTCTCTCTCTCTCTGCTTTTTAGCCTGGTAGTTGATTCCATGGGTTCACATCCACTGCTGTGAATAAATTCTTTTACATGCTTATGGAGTAGCTAGCTGGTTCCCACAGTTTACTGCTAATGCTCACTCCCATCTTTTTCATTATGAGATTCCCACTTCATATCTCCCAGACATGAGCTTGCGTACCCATATTCTGTCCTCCTGTCCATCTTGGACACTCAGAAATTAGCTCCAACTCATTTATTCCCTAGTTATACCATTCTGCCTGCATTCCTCTCAGCTTTCTGATGTTTTTTTCTGGTCATCTTCCAGTGGCCTGCTTTGCTTGCTGTTGTATGACCTGCAGGTATGAACACTATACTCAAGGATCTAGTGGGCTAGTTGTATTAAGTCTCTTCTTTCAGAGTCCTTTGCCCAAAAGTGTGAGCCTCCAGCATTCTGCTTGTTGGTGCTGGGACCCTTTCTTTCAGCTACTGGTGATCTGAAAAAGGTATAATGAACAACACAGTTCTTTTTCCTGCTCTGTTGCCATCAGTTTCTTCATCTCTAGTTGATACTTACATACCAGGGTATAATTTATACTTTTCTACACTGAACCTCAAATTCATCTCTCAGCCCATTTGGTTAACCATTTGAAGTCCTTCCTTAGCCTCATCTCCTAGTTCATCGCTGCTGTATATATGCTCATATTCTTTTATCTATTTAGTTGTATTTGTTGTTGATTGGAGTAGACTACTGATCTCAATGTGTCATATTCAGGTTTAGCCCAGGGTACTCACTGGAACAGCCAAAAGTATATTTTTACCATAATATGAATTAGGTAAATAGCCTGCAAAGGGAAAAATACAGTATGAGATAAAAAATAAACAATCAAGTAAGTATAAAAGGTAGCATGAAATTATATACAGGAATATTTATTTTATTTTACATTTGTTTACCAGGAAAGTCTGACTGGGATAAGACCCATTTTCAGCGGAGGCCCAGGGAGGAAAGCTCCACATACAGAGATTATACAAAAATTTATACAAGAAATTATACAAAATTTATACAAGAAATTATACAAAAAATATACAAGTCATACAGTATACCAGAATTTACATTCTTTGCTATTATAGCTGACATTTCTATTATACAGTCATCTGATGTAATTCCTTATTGTAGTTTATCAAAGTAAGCTGAGAAAGGGTTTGTAGGGGGGAAATTGGATTGAAAAAGATGAGGTTAGAGATTATCTAGACATGAGAGAGCATAGATTATGAGCTAGTCAGGGAAGAAGAAAATGTATGACCAGAAGCTATTAAAACTAATTAGCCTGGAGTAGTACAGGAACAAAGCCAGGTGTCGTTAAGATCATTTTTAAGAATCTTTCTGAGTTGATTGGCATTTGTGTTGGTTCTGATGCTGTGAGGTAGTGAATTCCACCTTGTTGCTACATAATGAGAAAATAGGGAGTCCCCTGCCATATTAGTGGATTTGGACACTTCTAGTAGAGATTTATTTGTGTTGAGTGAAGGCTTCTATTTGTGGCATGGGACTGCAGAATATTTAGAAGGGCAGGGTTTTTTTAAGTTGATATACTAGTTTGTGTGCTAGGGTTAATTGATTATAGGATAAAAGTTCTGGGAGTTCTAACCAGCAGAGTTTTTTTAAGGAGTGACAATGGTGGGTATGATGTGGGCAGTCAGTTGCAAATTTAGCTATTTTACTGTACCATGTTTCAAGTTGAATTAAATCTGTCTTTTTAAGGTTTGTGAGAATTGGGGAAGCATACAGAAGTGTTGATAAAAGATGGGTTCTAGCAATGGCAACCCTAGAGGTGTTAGATAATTTTTATTTCTGTAAAGAGCACCCATTTTATGCGAACTTTCTTAATTGTTTTTGCTATATGTAGGTCGAATCTTAGGTTGTTATCTGTTATTACACCTAGTAGTTTTGTTTGTGAATTGACATTAATTTTAGCATTATTCCTAGCTATAATGTAGAAGGTGTTGAGGGGGGAGAGGATCTTGTGGGTTGGAAGATCAAGAGTTTTGTTTTATTGGGGTTGAGTATGAGCTGATGGTTAGAGAGCCATAGCTCAGTATCTGAGAATGATTTTTGGGTTATATCATGGAGGTGTTGCATGTTATTAGGGGCACATATAAGTGTTGTGTCATCTGCATATTGGATAGTTGAAGCCAGTGGGGTAGCACTATGGAGGTTGTCTGTAAAAATAGTGGAAGAGTAGCGGCCCAACAACTGAGCCTTGATGTACTCCTAATGTGACGGGAAAAGGGGGGATAGGACATTAAGCCATTTTACAGATTTTTGATAGTCCTGTAGATAGCTTCAGAACCAGAGAAGTGCAGAGGGGCTGAGGTTTAATTTAAAGAGTGTGTTTAATAGTTTGGGGTGGGAGACCATATCAAAGGCCTGGACATGTCTAGAAAGAGAGCAGAGATTATTTTAGCATTGTTTCTGAGTTGTTTGATGGCACTGGTGAAACTGAGAAGTGCAGTTGTGGTACTATGATGGGGCTTGAAACCATGTTGGCATGTTGCTAACATGTTGTTGAAGGTAAGATAATGAATCAGTTGGGAGTGGATACATCTTTCAAGGAGTTTAGATAGTGGAGAGAGAACAGCGGTTGGTCTGTAGTTGGTCAGCTCTGTGATCCTAGATTATACAATCTTTAATAGTGTGCAAAGTTATAGTGAATGAGGTGGTGTTTGATGAAGCACCAGAGGCTAGGAAAGCAAGGAGAGGGAAGAGCAAGAGATGACAAGACTTAAAATGGAGAAGGAACTTGGCATTAAAGGGTGTTCTTAGTTGTAAACAAAGAATGAGAAGAGACAAGTGTGGGAAGGGCAATTCAGTTTGAAGTGTGCACTTGAATAGGGTCAGAGAGGAGCTCTGCTTCATGTGAACTGAAAGTTTATTCCAGAGGAGTCGCAATCTCTGTGAGATATATCTGTCTCTCCAGCATGTTCTGTTAATATCGCAGGCTAGGTTAAGTTCCTCAGATTGAGTGAATCTTGTGCCATTTGACTTGTGAATGTGCAGCATTTCCATTAGGGCAGGGTTAGAGACTGCCCTGTAGGACAGGCACAGGTCTCCTCTCAGCAGCCTATAAGATAGAGAGTACAGTGACAGGGCTTTCAGTCTGCTCACGTAAGTCATGATTTGGAGACCCTACATTTTCTTCGTGAAAAACCTTTGAAGTCTCACCAGCTGCTGCAGATGTCTTTTCAGGTACATTTAAAAGGGAGTATTGTATTCTATTAATAGTCTGATGAGGATCAAGTACAGTGAGTGTATAACATCCTTAGATCTGGATGCGCTGTCTTTACTTAGAGACGCTCAATGTAGAAGGCTTTCCTTACTACCGTAGAAAGATGGTGATTGAAGTTTAGATCGCTATCAACTTGTGTTCCCAAATCTCTCACCACTGGGTTTGATCTTGGGGGGGGGGGTGCTGTCAATATTGTAATTAGCAGGACATTCTGTTTTGCCAAAGGGGACAGTAATGCACTTTTTTGCATTTAGTTTTAGTCCCTGGTTTTGGCACCAATCACTTGTCTGTGTTAGCCCCTTCTGTAATATGTTAACATTGTTGCATGACTCAGTGATTGCACCCAATTTGCAATCATCAGTGAAACTGGTAAACCACAGGCCATCCACTTGGACATGGACTTCCAAGAAATAGATTCCAAACAGTAAAGAGCCCAGCACTTTTCCTTGTGGTACTCTACTGGTGACTGGTCCACTGGTAGAGGTGGAGTCACCAACTCTGACAGTATGTGTTCTGTTAGTGAGCCTATTGGCTACCCATCTAGCTATGTAAGGGTTAATTCCCAGCTGGGAGAGCTTCTCAATGATACCTTAGTGGGGGATTATCCTCAAAGAAGTTTACCAGGTTTAACAAGCATGATCTACCCTTAACGAAGCCAAACTGGGTAGGGTCTAGAGCTTGAAGGTCACCTATATCCTTGTTGATAAGGTCCATGATTGTTCATTCCATGGCCATCTATAGTTCACAGGGGTGGTTGATGACCCCTCCCCCTTTGTGCAAGGAGGTTACTGTTGCTGTTCTCCACTCTGCTTGAACAAAGCCAATTCTCAGGCTGTGGTTAAAGAGACTGCCAAGTGGTTCAGCTAGGTCTTGTTTTAGATTGCTTAGTAAACAACCTGGGATGTTACTTGGACCCATTGAGACCATGTTTTTGGCCTTGGAGAGCACAAATATGACCTCATCTTTAGAGATACTAGGCAAAGGACTAGTGTCAGCTATGCTTTGGAATATGGCTGGTGGGGAAATGGGGTGAAGTTTGAGGCAAATCTGTCACCTAGCAAGTTGGCAATTTCCCCAGGTACAGTACGAGTGGTACCATCCACTACTAGCTTGGCACATAGCTGGACATTCCCTTTATATTCCCTTTTAGATTTTGGATATAGATAAAGAATGCCTTATGATTATCTTTGACTAGGGGTGGTAGTTTGGCTTTGCGGTTAGCTTTAGAGGACATTACAAGAAATCTGATTTACTTGTTCAAGCTGTGGAGGGAATTCTTTTTCTGCTGAGGCAGTTCCCTCTTGTTCTTGAACATCAGTGTTTTCCTCTTGTTATATAACCTGTGAATACTCGAGATTTACCAAGGAGGAGGTGAGGAGTGCTTCCAGGGAGTACAGACTTCTAGCATTAAGCAGCAGAACCTTGAGTTTGTCTTGTCTAGAATTTGTTATGTTAGAAATTTTGCTGTTTTGACATTGCCTAAAAAAGGTACTATGAGAGAGGCAAGTGCATTTGCTAGTATCCAAAAGCTTAGGAAAGACAGGTGAAGACCATCTCTAGCAAAGCAGCATGGTCTGTCTACCATGTATTCACAGGCTGACAGATACTGGATGCTCCCGGATTGACACCAGAAGCTTAGCCAGTTGTTGAAGTCAATCATTTTTTTGTTTATATTGTGGCATCATCCTGGATGAAGGTAGAATGCTGCTTAGGGATAGGGTTATACCTGCCTTCACATAATCTGAGAGTTCAGTTATGTCTGTCTTCATATAGTTCAGAGAGGTATGTCTCAAGTCATTCACCTCAACATGGACTATGACAGAGTCATAACGGTACTTGTTGTTGAGGGACTTGAGTGCATGTTTGATTTGATGGATCCTGGCACCTGACAGACAACTGACCATGGCCTTCTTCTTGCCCAGCCTGATGAGGGGGACATGTGTGTCTCACTAGAGTCAGCTGAGCTAGAAGCCCATTTTCAGTGGAGACCCAAGGAGAAAAGCTCCAGGAAATTACATACACAAAATAACATAGAACCTAGAAAAATGCACTTTACGTTATACAATATAGTTAATATACTAACAATAAAAAGTAAAGCAAGGAATATACACAAAAAGTAAGCAAAATACAGTTACAATAAACAAATAGAATGAAATCAATTTGACAGAATCTGGCAATTTCAAATATGCACAATATGTATTGACAGATGAGGCATGGAATGTACAATATATTATTTTTTTTTAGTTGTAATGGATACATAGTAGCCACAGTACTGCATGAGTATAGCTACGTAGAATTGTGAAAAAGGCAGAGTCATAAGAAAAGTAACCGTAGAATTATTAGAGAGGAAAAAAGTGCGTTATTAGAGAGGAAGAGGAAGAGAGAAAAGAACACAGAGATGGGAGGGTTCATGTAGGCTCCTGGCAAGGGCAGATCCAAGAGCTTAAGAGAAAAAGTTTTAGTTGCTTTTTGAATTGATTTGTATTTAGGATGTTTCCAATAGAGTTAGAAAGTTTGTTCCAGGCTAAAGACACATTGTAATTGTAAAGTAGTTTACCAATGTTTTTGTTGGGTTTATGTATGTTGAGAGTTGTTGGTCAGAGCTTCTAAGAGATCTAGTAGGGATGTAGAAGAAAATGACGGTGGAGAGGGAGGGGCAGGCAGTAGGTTTGTGATAAGGTCGACCAAGATATTAGGTTTTGAGGTGTTTTGCCTTAGTGGCTTATTTGCTGAGATGAGACACTGGTGTGTGTTAGATGTAGTGGTTTCTATTTGTGGTTTGCATTTGGGAGGTCTCTTATCATTAGGTAGGCTTCTAGTGAGTACCTCCGGGTATGTGGGTTTATGTGTTGTGTCCTTATTATGGGTGAGAGGTGAAGTATGTGTGCTGACTAGCTGTTTGTTGTTCCGTGAGAGAATCGATTCCAGTTTCATAGTATAAATACATCTCTCACATAGAGTATTAGTTTGTTTTAGGAGTAAGTGGTTGTCAGTATAGATGAGGCAATTACTACATTGCTTCAGGATGCCCAAGTCAATCAGGCTGGCCAGAGAAATGGTGGGAAACTGACCGTTCATTATAGCAGGATTTTACCATAAGTACTATCAGGGAAGGGGGTGCGGTAGTTTTACCAGTTTTTGGTCTAGGACTAACAAGTCAGCTTGTTCTATTGAATGGTAGGGATGATAAGTGTAGTAGTGCTACTCAATGCACAGCTGAGTTACCTGTAGAGTGGTAGGGCATCTTAGCAGGGTTACACTGAAGGTTGTCTACGGAGGTACTTTTCTGGTCTTTCCAGCTGTTGCAGGTGTCTTGTAAGCTACATCCCAAATGGGGCATTGTATTCTATGATCGGTCTAATGAGTGATGAGTAGAGAGGCACAATAACCTCTTTTGTTCTAGATGCGAACCCTTTTGTGATTAGGTGGGTCACATAGAAGGATTTTCTAACCACCTTGGCAATATGATTATCAAAGGAGAGATTACTATCTACTTGGGTCCCCAGATCCTTTATTACATTTTCTGTATTTAGGGGACTACTACCTATGTGGTAGTTCACGGGTACTTTGTTTTTTCCAAAGGGGATGACTATGCACTTTTTGGCATTTAGCTTGAGGCCATGATTTTGACACCAGGTATCCATTTCAGTATGACCCATCTGGAGGGTGTCTGTATCAGCCAGAAAATCAATTATGGCCCCTAGTTTGCAGTCGTCTGTGAACTTGGTCAGCCATAGTCCTCCTATGCTTGCCTGTACCTCTGAGAAGTATATACTGAACAGGAGGGGTCCTAGGACTGAGCCCTGGGGGACACCACCACTTGTAACTGGTTTAGAGTCGGACATAGAGCCTGCAACTCTCACCGTCTGGGTTCTATCCATGAGCCAGTTGGCAACTCATCTCGTGACGTAGGGGTTTATGTTCAAGCTGGTGAGCTTGTCTATAATCAGTGGCGGCTGGTGACTTCAAATCAAAGGGGGGCTGCAGGAGACAGCTGAATGGGTGGGGGGTCAATGGGAATGGGTGTGGCCAACTAGAAAGGGGAGGAGCTATGATCAAAACCACAAAAACTGCAACTTTAATTAAATACGCTGCCCTGGGTGCCAAACCATCATTATGAGAGTCCAATCAAGAAAAAAGGAAAGTGTAGAAGAAAAAAATATTTCAATCCATTGGCTGCATGGCAGCTTACTTAATATCTAGATGGAAACAAAAAGGTTGTGAGGTATGAAAAATAAATTACTTTTTAAATACATTACTGGAATGCCAGTCAAAATCAAGTATAAGAATAACAAGCAGCACTTAACTCAAACCACTTCTCCTTGCACTGCAGTTCTAATTATAATTTATATTCAGCTTTATTAAAATACCAAGTAACATGCTGAAAGTAGCAATCTCTGTAATACCCCCACTTGTAAAAATGTTTCTTATCCAAAAAAGACCTGCTGCCTGACAACAACTATCTACTTGTTTCATGGGGAAAACATGATCAAAGTAAAAAATGTAAAGCAAACAGGAAACAAGCTTGACATACATTGCTTAACGGATTACTGCACAGATTATGGACCACACATGATAGATTGACATTCTTTTTAGTTTGCAGGTAAAGACTGTAATGAGCTCTTAAAATAATGTAATCCTGTCCTTTATTACAAATACTGTCATATGCATTTCAATATCCAAAGCTTATATGTTATCTAGTTATGTAAGTATTCTCTGCATGGCAACAACAGAATGGCTTTCAATGTTGGCAGTTCGTTAACAGTATGCTTATTAAAACTTACTTGCATCTTGCAATCTCAGACAAGCTTACCAGATGGTCGTTAAAGTATTGCTACTTAAAATACAGATCAACAGGCACTTTCTGAATAATAAGCATAAATCAACAGTATAAAAATATGACAGAAACCAGAACATTCTGCAAAATCAAGGACAGATGAAAAGCCATTCTATACTAACATGTTTCATCTGCAAAATGTACAGGAAAATGCACAAGCCATAGCCTTTAACTCTCAACCTGCCATCTCCAAAATAAGAAGACCACCCCAACAATGTGAAACAAATGTCAAAAGAAGACCTACCATGTAACCCACTAACAAATTCCACTAGGAGTCCCACAGCATGGTGACAAGGCTGCAAACCACTTATGAATAGCTCACAAAAGAAAATAACACATGACCGTTTGTCTCACTACACACGTGCTCCACACAGCCATTACTCAGTCCATGTCCTTTAAAAAAAAAATCACAACTAAAAGGCAATACATGCAGATGCCTTCACTTTATTTACCAAGACAGCAGAGAAAAGAGAAAATTTAAACCAAAGAATTTTGTCCATGCTGACAGTACCATCAAGCAGCAGCTATTCCATATTCCTAGAGAGATAAAACATCCAAACCATGAAATGATAAGAGTTACGAATGTGAATGCTATTTAAATCACAACCATACTGTGACGCTAATCCCTAAGGTCCTAACCAGTGCCACCACAAACTTGGAAGGCTGCTAGAACAAAAAGTTCATGCCACCACGCTTCTGAATAACATGAAGTCCAAAACCCCAATGCCCACCATCACCCAGCAAATGCATCCCCTCTTAACATGCTAGAGAACCACAAGCTCTTCGAGGAACAGAGAAAATGCATAGCAAAATCCTGGATGCCTGAGAGTCATGAGACAACACACAAGCCCAACATACAAACAAATATAAGACATCATGTGTAATTTAGCAGATCCCCACCTGGAAGGAGAGAAGGCTATGTAATGAAGACAGCCTGGCAACTGTAACATTGGCATAGTTAATGATACACAAAATATATTATTTACTGTGAACCACAGAATTTCAGTCAACATTATGACAAATGATTACTGTATTTGACTAAGTCTAAATAGTGGAGTGTCAAAAGGTGCCAACACCATAGCTCTCAATCTCTTAGAGCAAGAACTCAGAAAAAAGCAATGAATAAAAAGTGGGACAACGACCCAAAAGTAGGGACAATTTTTAAATGTTCGTACCAAAATTAAAGGTGGCCTAATAAAGGGTTCTGCATTAGCATGAATGTTTTATTGTGTATAAAGACAGAAAGTCAAATGTTGTCATCATTTTTTTTTAACTTCCATCATGAAGAAAGTGCCACTAATTGTCAGGAAACCACATTGTTATGGAAACTGAACCACAAATCTGAGGCTATACTCCTACAAACACCAAAACGGTGGGACAACAAGCAAGAAATACCAATGATTGCCAAATACTGCTCCTATACTTCTAGAAATAAGGGAAAATGAGCATTTCCAAAAAAACATGGAGTCTTAACAGTGGAGAGGTGTTCGCGGGTGCCTCATAGCCTGCAAAAACACCTTATAAGGAGATGTATGGCATCGGCTGAATCATTTATGAATTAATCATATCTCTCAACCTCGTAGCGAAAGAATCTGTACAAATCCATTAATAAAAGTTGGGCAAAAGCCCAAAATAAGGACTTTTTCTGTATTGCTCCTACAAACTTAAAATGTGGATGGAATAACCAGTTTACCTAGCATGCCTTTTCTAAAGGGTTTGAAATCTTCACTCAAATGTCAGTCATTATTTCTGAAAAAAGACCAAACATACAGTCAGGCAACAATGCAGACAATCTGCACTCTGCCTTTGCACTTTGCGAAAAGGCAAAACATCTGAAGTTAAGTGGGGCATTAACACAAAACAACTGAGAAAAATCAAACCAAACACAGTTTTAGTTAGGGCAGTATGCTATACTCTTAAAGAGCACACTACATATATCTATATGTGCAAAAGATAGCTAAACAACAGACAGTTGCACATAAACAGCACCCACTTGTACATTAATCAACCTAACTCCAACTTAAACAAACCACATAATTCTAATACGGTGTGATACAATAATAATTAATAATAATACTAAAATATCTAATATATAATTTACAATGTCATATTGGATTAATAAGTAATGAAATAAATAGTAAATAGTAAATAACTCACCTGTTGATTCCAGAACAGCCTGATGAAAGAAGCAGGGAAACAGCAATAATAAATCCACCACAGTTTGATTGCCTCGTGCTCTTTGTCTTGTACTCTTGTTGTGCCAAAAAAAAAAAAAATGTTTTATAATTGTAAACTGTTAAACAAAAGTTTTCACAGCAGGAAAAAAAGGTCACAATACCAGGTCCAACGCCGAAAACCGACTGACTGATTCTCGCTCTTTTCCCAGGACATAAAGCCCGGGAAGAGAGTGACAACCAATCAGCAGCATTTGCCCAGCAAGCAAGTCATGACGTGCCTGCGGACGTCGCAGTCCGAGCCCCTTCCATGTCTATGTGGTTTGTGTCTCAACCGCATAGACTTCTGGGGAGTTCTGGGCATCACAATGATGCCTTCTTTGCTCCTCCGGGCTGCAATGAAAACATTGCAGCAAGAATTTAAAAAAAAAAAAAACGCTGCTGCGATAGAAACGCGCAATGTGTATGTGCGTAATTTCGAGTCGCGGACTCAAAATTTAAAGTATAAAAACAGATTTCATTTTTTTTTTTTTTTTACATAAAAAAAAAAATAAACTAAGTACTCAGCTGTCTAGCTGAGGGGGCTGCAGTCCGGCAGCCTGATGCCACAAGCCGCCCCTGTCTATAATACTAGAATGGGGAATGGTATTGAAAGCCTTTGCAAGGTCAAGGTAGGCTGTGCGGACCTCCTTTCCCTCATCTAATGCCTTGGTAACTGTCTCATAGAAGTCCACCAGGTTTAGGAGGCATGATTTGCCCTTAACAAAGCCAAACTGGGTAGGTTCCAAGGTTTGGAGGTTCCCAATGTCTCTGTTAATGAGTTCCATGATGATGCGTTCCATAGCCTTGTAGACCAGGCTAGTCAGGCTTATAGGGCTATAGTTCCTGGGGTCCGTTGTGGCTCCACCTTTGTGGAGTGGAATAACTGTTGCTGTGCGCCACTCTGTGGGTCCATTGCCTGTAGAGATGCTGAGTTTGAACAGTGTGTTTAGATGAGGGGTTAGTTCATTTTGTAGCTCCTGTAAGACATAGCCTGGGACACAGTCTGGTCTCATTGAAGCTGTGTTTTTGGCTTAGGATAGGGCTGTTTTAACCTGTGTGTTGGTGATTGACGGCAGGGACGTTGGGAGGCATACGCACTGTACTGATTTCAGTACCACGTTTTTAGAAGGGGGTAGCGTTTCTGAAAAAAACAAACAAACAAAAAAAAAAACGTATGTATTTAAAGGGTGTTAGCTCCTTTAAGAAGGATACCTTAAAGGAAGTGAGCTGACATCATGTCCAGTCTCGCAAATGGATTATCGCAATTGAAGTAAGTGTGTACAAATGGATTATTGGACAAATGGAGTGTGTGTTTACAATCTCACTCGCAAATGAAGTAAGTGTGTGTTTACAATCTCTTTCGCAAATGGAGTGTGTGTTTAACCAATCTCTCTCACAAATGGTGTGTGTGTTTAACCAATCTCTCTCACAAATGGGGTGTGTGTGTGTTTAACCAATCTCTCTCACAAATGGTGTGTGCGTGTTTAACCAATCTCTCTCACAAATGGTGTGTGTGTGTTTAACCAATCTCTCTCACAAATGGTGTGTGTGTGTTTAACCAATCTCTCTCACAAATGGTGTGTGTGAGTTTAACCAATCTCTCTCACAAATGGTGTGTGTTTAACCAATCTCTCTCACAAATGGGGGGGGTGTGTGTGTGTGTGTGTGTGTGTGTGTGTGTGTGTGTGTGTGTGTGTGTGTGTGTAAATGCCCCCACATAATACACCTGCTGGCTATAGGTGTTCAGGCTGAAACCCTGTACCTTTGCTTCAGGGTATGAACAGCCTAAAGTCCCTAACCACCACCATTTCTGAACTTTGTTCAGATTTGCTTTTCTAATGGTTGTGCTTTTCTAATGGTTGTGAGTTATGGTGAGAATTGAAGTTGTATTTTTCCCATTATTGTTTTTGATGTTTGTCCAGGTTTTTTGTGCTAAGGTGTGAAGTGAGAACTGAATTTGTATTCCCTCATTATTGGCTTTGTTTGTCCAGGTTTTTTGTGCTAAGAGGTTGAGAGCTATCGAAATGATAGCCATTAAGTTTGTCTTCCTATTTTTCAAACTGCTGATTTAGCATAGTGGTGTGTAGCACTGACTGTAGTGCATATGGTTCTGGGTTCAAGACATGCACGGTGATAACACAGCATTTTATTCTAGCAACTTTTCAAAATTAAACAAGCAATGTTTAAAATGTGTCCCTGTTTTTTGGGCTATTGTCACCCCCCCCCAATAAATGTTGGCTTTTTCCAGATTTCTTGTGCTGCAAAGTTCAGAGATACAGCTGAGTGTCAACATTTTACAAGAAGCTGAGAGCTGCAGGGGAACTTAAGTTTAGTGCTGCTTATGCAGAGTCTGCTTGTACTGTTAATAGCACAACAGGTAGTGTACTTGCTTTTGATGCAGAAGGCTGTGGGTTCTTCTCCCACAGTAGGTAGATGCATTGCTGATACTGTACTGAGTTGTAAAGAGGGGTGAATGCTGTAGTCTGTTTTGACGAAGATATCTAGTAGTAACTATGAACCTATTATCAGTTTGCCATCCATTCCCTATTGCAATATTACTAGCGTATTTTAATGCAACATAGGCAATTTATTCCTCAAGGGCAACAGACACATTATTTGTAGATGAAACCATGAAATATAAAGTTGTTTGCTAGCAGCAGCCTCTTCATTAGTTACAGATTTCTCTAATGTGGAATTATGTAGATGGCTTTTACTGGTTCAGAGATTTTGCATATTTACTGATACTGGTGGACTGTAGAAGTTTGAGTAGACTTTTATGATGGAAGGTGTATCAAAGAGCACGTGTGTGTTTCACGTGCAAGGGGCCTATGATTTGAAAACAGCCCAAAGTTAATCTTTATCTGCCACTGGCAAAATATATTTTCTTTGAATGTGGGTTTCAATGCTGTTTCAATGAATGTGAGTTTCAAGGGCAGAGAAGTTTTAGTGCTAAGTCTAGTTTCATTGTGAGACTGCATTGCTTTGTTTAGCAGATATTTATTGGTGTTCGTACTGTAAAATGCAAACTAAAACTTTTTCTGGCAAATCATTTAGGAATGCAGTCACTAAATAATGACCGATGTTAAGTTTCAGACGTCATAATCTTCAGAAAAATGCATGCTAAAGCAAGACCTGATATTCTAGCAACTGTCGTAAGTTTATACAAGGTCAATTTTTAGTACTGTTTGTATGTTCCCCCAATATTGGCCTTGTCCAGATTTCCTGCATTAAGAGGTTGAGAGGTATGTGCAAATAAATCACTTTATAGAATTAGGAATATCCAAACCTCTCAACTGTCCCCAATTTTGGCTCAAAATGTTGCTCTCCCCCTAATAATCTCTCCGCAAAATAGTATTTTTGGAAGAAAGTGTGGAGGGTTTATTTTACTTTTATAAATAACTGTAATGATCAGAGTTATACATTACTTTTATTTCAGAAATGCATGTAGATTTTCTAATTTTGTCAGCTGCTCTAAGTTAACTGTGCTCATATTAAAATTGTGTCCCTTCTTTGACAGGTTCTCAGCTGTATTGTCTGGCAATTTTATACTTTTGCATCACATTTTTGGTCCGTTTTTCATAAAATTGCATTTTTCTGGCAAATTAGTGGCAAATTGTTAAAGACTGAAGTTATAAAATAACGGCAGACATTTGAGTTTCAGATTTCATACCTTTCAGAAAATTCGTACTAATGCAAGACCTACTACTATTTTATTATCTTTCTAAGTTTATAAGAGCAATATTTAAAAAATGTCCTTATTTTTGGGCCTTTGCCTCAGTTTTATTTATGAGTTTGTCACTCTAAGAGGTTGAGAGGTGTGTGTGTGTGTGTGTGTGTGTGTGTGTGTGTGTGTGTGTGTGTGTGTGTGTGTGTGTGTGTGTGTGTGTGTGTGTGTGTGTGTGTGTGTGTGTGTGTGTGGTAGGTAGGTAGCATACCTCTCAACTGTCCAAATTTTGCAGAATGTCCAGATTTTTGCCCCATATTTTTTGTCTGTTCCTCATAAATTTTGTGATTTTCTAGAAAATCATTGAAGGCTGAAGTTGCTAAATAATGACAGACATTTGAGCTTCAGACTTCATGTCCTTTAGAAAAATTCATACTAGCACAAATCCTGTTCTAGCAACTTTCTCATACTAGCACAAATCCTGTTATTCTAGCAACTTTCTAAGTTCACGAGAGCATTATTTAATATCTGTCCCTGTTTATTTTAGGCTTTGTCCATATTTCTTGCACTAAGAGGTAGGTAGGGGTGTGTGTGTGAATGAAACATCCTAGTTAGGGGTAGCAGGTGGTTAGTAATTTACTCAAGCTCAAAACCTGTACCTTAGTTACAGAAAACAAAAGCATAAATTCTCTACCCCAACTACCATGCTGCATTTTTCAAAGAACTGACATTTCAGGTGCATTTTCAATTCATGGAACCGAGTTTGAGTGAATTTATATTATATTACTGAAGAGGCATTACAGCGAATGCCTCTTCATCGACACTAAAAGAGCGAACCGTGAATTACGAGAATGGCCATAGCTTGGCTGTGGAGGGGGGTAGCAGTTTGAGAGCTGTGAGTACAAACTTGAAAATCCTAGCTACACCCCTGATTGATGGGGCTCTACATTCTTCTGGTATGGTTATGGGCCCTTTAGGGGGTGAGAGGGGGGTGACATTTGCACTAAACCTGTCTGCCAGAATGTTGGCAATATCAGTCAGTTCAGTGTATTTTGTGACATTCTGCACTAACTCAGAGCAGATCTGAGAGTTTCCACTTAGGTTCTTGACATAGCTAAAGAATGCGTCATTGGCAATTTTTCTTTTGAAACTAGCCTTGGATGATTTAATGAGGGATCATAGTTTCTTGCTGATACTGATCAGGGATGTCTTTCCTTCTTGGGATTTTACTGTTTTCTGTACTAGTTTCCTCCTTCTGTTGTATAGCTTGTTTATGGCAGGGGTCCACCAGACTGGTTTCCTTTTCTTGCAGGAGTGAGTCTTGGTTTTACTTGGGATAGCACGATCCATGCATTCCTGCAGATGCTCAAAGAGTGCCTTTGTAAAAGTTTCAGGAGCTTGGACAGCACTGTCTTTTAGCATGGGGGCTGTGAACCTTTCCACCTCAGTCTTAAGTAACGTGAAGTTTGCTTTTGAAAAGTTTTTCATGGTGGTTTCCTTGATTGGGGGTGGGGGCAGAATGTGGATATCCAGAGTGATTAGTCTATGGTCTGATCTAACCAGCGAGGGGTTGACTTCCAGTGTGGAACACCGGCCGCCCATGTTAGTGATGACCAGGTCCAATATGTTGTTCCCTCTGGTGGGGGTGTTGACCAGTTGATCCAGGGCATTCGAGTTTATAAATTCTAGAAAGCGTTGGGCAAGGGAGTTAGTACTTGAGCAGTTCTTCCAGTTTATGTTTGGGTAATTGAAATCACTCCGTATTAGGGTGTTTGGTAGGACCTTCATATTTCCCAGTGTCTCCAGAAATGCGGAATGGGGGTCCTGGGCCATTGTGGGTGATCTGTAGCAAGCTACAATTTGGATTGCAGTTTTTCCCATTGTTAGTTGCACATGGATGATCTCTGATGCATTGTGCTGCGCCACTAACCTAGAGGTGTGGATATCCTTGATGAATATGGATACACCCCCGCCTTTAGTGTTTTGGTCCTGGTTTTGTGGCCGAAAGGTATGGTATGAGTTATAGGCTAGTAGTGCTGGGGTGCTCTCAGGAGCCTTAAACCAGATTTCTGTTACTGCACAGATGTCAATGTTCTCCATACTGAGGAGTGCCTTGAGTGCGTGCATTTTGAGGTTTAGACTTCTGGCTTTGAGTAGCATTACCCTCATGTACCACATCACAGTACCCTTTATGTACCACATCACTGTGGTATTATCTGTAACAACTTGAAATAGTCCTAAGGACCAAAGGTGATTCAGAGAGTTAAGTGCATTGATAAGAGCAAGCATCTAGTTTATATTTATGTGCTTCTGTTTGTCTTTGCTTTACCTGGTACCTTGCACTTTTATCCCCCTTGACACTGCTCCCAATCAAAGTCTGAGGCATCTGTGGTCACTGACTGCTTTGGTGTAGGATGGGAGAAGGGGAGACCTGGATTCAGGGATATTTGCTGTCTCCACCAAATGATTTCTCTTCTGAAAATCTTTGAACTGGAGTCTGAAAAGATAATGTGTGTTATTGATGGGACCAAAGAGACTTGAGATACCATTGTATGTTTCTTATGTAGTGTCTTTATGGTGGTATCATGAGAATCACAGATACCATGAGATACAAAATCCTGAGGAATTCTCTCTTAGATCAAAGTTTGACTGGAAAACCCTTAAATAGGTCTAAATACAGATCTATTTTTTTCCTCTAGAAGAAAATCTCTTTGTACTGCTGTGCCAAACAGGCACCATGGGAACACAACCCTGTATGATGGAGTCAAAAAAGACTTTTGAATGTTCTCTTGAAATGTGTAAGAGGTCTCTCATCCAAATGAGAGATTTTTAACAGTTTGAGAAAGACTCTGCAAAGATAAGCAAGTCATCTAAATATGGAAAAATATGGGTATCCTGTAACCGGAAATGGGGTATGACAACAGCTAGAAATTTTATGAATACTCTTGGAGCAGTGGATAGCCCACTGGGTAAAGCAGAGAACTGATAATGTGATCCAGACACATAGAACCTTAAGAAACATCTGAAGCCTGAATGAATATGAATGTAATGATAAGTATATTTTAAATCTAAGGTTACCAAAAAAACTCAAATAAGGAAGAAGGGTTAACATGTTGTGAATTGAAAGCATTATCATTTACTGGTTTAAAAAAGAGAGGTCTAGAACTGCTCTCTAGGTATTTTCTTTCTTCAGCAGCAAACAAAATTCTTGAATAAACCCCTTTTCCCAGATGGGAAGGAGGAATAGTTTATATTACCCCCCTGAGACAGCATGTGCTGTAGGACAGGAGGAAACAAAAGGGTTTGGTCTGGTGGATGTGCACTAGTTCTCCAGAAAGGAGGATTTTCTTCCCATTGCCATGTGTAACATTGCTGTATCAGTCTCAGAGCCCATTTGTCTGAAGCAATCTATTGCTAAAGAGAGAAAATTTGATTCAGACTTTCTGGAAGGGATAAAGGATTGCTGGAGGGAGGGCAAAGTCCCTTCTATAATCATTCTGGCTTGTTTGACTGTCCTGTGTTCTGGGGGTTCCTGCTTTCTTTTTGGAACCTCCCTGCCATTGTTTTTTTAATGTCTAATTACCAGCATTTCATGGAGACTGTTTATTTTGTTTTCTGGCAAACGTGGATGAGAGAGCAGAAAATTCTTTGGAAAATTTAAAGAAGGATGGCTGAAACAGCTTTACCTCTCTCAACATCTTTTTGATATCCCCTGCAGCAGAGGGTCCAGCAACTAAAGCTTTATCCTAAGGAGAATTTAAAATCTTATTTTTCACATCTTTCTGGGAGATTCTAAGAGTGCAGCCAGGCAAACCTCCTGTATGTAGTATCTGCAAAGTCATATATACACTTTAAGCAGTGAGTAGCATACTGCTCAACGGTACAGATTTTCTTGGAATGTCCAGATTTTTGCCTCATATTTTTGGTCAGTTATTAATAAAATTGTGGTTTTCTGGCAAATTAGTGGCAAATCATTAAAGACTGAAGTTAGAAAAATAATTACGGATATTTGAGTTTCAGACTTCTCACCCTTCTGAAAATTCATGTTAATGCAGAACCTGTTATTCTAGCAACTTTCTAAGTTTGTAAGAGCAATATTTAAAAACTGTCTCTATTTCTCTGCCTTTGTCACACTTTTATTTATGGCTTTGTCCAGATTTCTTGCTCTAAGAGGTTAAGAGGTATGATGAGTAGTGACCTGAGAAAATGAAGAAACAAAATCACATAAAGCAGATTTTTTTCTCACAAGAGGGAACTACAGATAAAACATTCCTCATACTTTCACAATTAGTCAGAATAAACATTAACACACAATTCTAAAAATCAAAGTTGCAGAAGCATACACTTTTTTCCCAAAGTTATCATTTGTTTTGGCATCCTTGTCAAAAGAAGAAGAAGGATTAGAATTAGCAAAATGCTTGCCAGCAGCTGGATTAACTAAAGATATATCAGCTGTGTTTGGTCTGACATGGGCAGAGTGTATAGAAATTTGAAAGACTGTGGAACTTTGTACATTCTGTTTTCTTAGGAATAGCAGGGTGACTGTCAAGAAAACCACAGGCTGCGACAGATATATCCTCCAATGCTGACAGCACTGGGGGGAGGGTGGTTTGTGTATTCCAGATGTAACAGCTCATAGTATTTTCAAATAGACTGAGAAACCTCAATGTTTTCCCACTAAAAACACTGGCACATTCTGGAAATACATTTAGTAAAAGAGAATCCTTCACAGGGAGATATAGATACTATGTTCTCCTCTAGGTATGAATCAGAAATCTGAGGGGAAAAAAACTGCAACTGTCCCATCACATTCCCCTACAGATTCAGTTTCTTGAGTCTCTTCAGGAAAAGAGGAATCCTTTTTTTTTTTAATAGAAACCACCATATAAATAGGGTCAATAGCCTGTACACGATCCTGAGCCAGACTGAAAGAACTACTCCTAACCAGTGGGACTGGTGCAGAAGCTAAATGTTTTGTTTTCTGTTTATTTTTTGGGGGAAAGTTGGGGCAAATCCATTTATTAATTGCAACAGCTTCCTCAAGGATGGACACAACAATCCTGTCTTTTAATCGGCTCAGCTTTAGCTGATTAATAGTTTGGATGCATGGAAGGTGGCTTGAAGCTTTGGAAGATGGCTGGCTGTTAAATCCTTAGTAGGATATAACAAATATAGCTTAGGAGACTGTAGCAGAAATCAGTATGATGAACATCTCCCCAATAGTGTGCCAGCACATTACTTAGACTTCAACAGGCTTCAACTTTAACATTCAGACTAATAACATTAACATATCCAAGCTTTGGAATGTCATACCTTTAGCAGCCTACACACATCCTTACATTTTAGAGCATTTTTTTTAAATCATGTTAAAAAGCATTAACCAAACAAATGCAACTGTCCCGTGAACAATAAAAGCTATCAAAGTAGTGCACATAACAATGTTATTGGTTCATAGGTTCATAGGTTCATACTAGGCTATCTGCCCTGGGGCATTTATAAGCCTAGCCCGATTGTGTTTGGCTTACACCACCCCTTGATTTGAGTATACTGTGCCCTTTTTAAAGTTTAGTTTACTGTGCCTCTGTCTAATAGTGACACGGAAGTAATCCCCGGGACAAACCTACGATTCCCCATCCACTCATCAAGATTCTTCTTGAAGAGAGTCAGTGAGGTGCTCTGCCTAACATGAATTGGAATTCTATTCCAGAGCAAAGGGAGCCTCTGGGTTATGAATCTGTCCCTCCAGCATGTTCTATTTATTTCTGTGCTGAGGTTCAAGTCCCTCGAGCGCGTGGCTCTAAGGGATTTAGATTTACTGAGGTGGAGCATGTCCATTAATTCTGGGTTGGACATAGCTTTATATGTCAGGCATAGATCGCCTCGAAGTAGGCGGTATGCAACTGAGTAGAGCTGGAGTTTTTTTAACCGAGCAGCATATGGCATCTGAGTCCCTTGATCCTCCTGGTGAGGTACTTTTGGGGTCTTTTTAATTGCTGCAGTTGTCGGGTAAGGTACATCCCAAAGGGGCATTGTATTCTATGATGGGCCTGATGAGGGATGAATAAAGGGGCACGATTACCTCTCTTGATCTAGATGTGAATCCTTTCATGATGAGATGGGCTATGTAGAAGGTCTTTCTAATCATTTTGGCAATGTGGTTGTCAAAGGAGAGATTGCTATCAACTTGGGTCCCCAGATCCCTAATTACTTTCTCTGCAATTAATGGGTTACTACCTATGTGGTAATTTGTGGGCACATTGTTTTTACCAAAGGGTATGACTTTAGACCATGGCTCTGGCACCAGTTATCCATCTCTGTGAGACCTTTATGAAGGATGTTTGTGTCAGCTGGAGAGTCAATTATGGTGCCCAGTTTGCAGTCATCTGCGAACATGGTGAGCCATAGTCCTCCCACGTTGGTCTGTACCTCAGAAAAGTAAATACCGAACAAGAGAGGTCCCAGGACAGAACCTTGTGGGATGCCACTTGTGACTGGTTTTGAGTCTGACATGGCTCCAGCAACTCTGACTCTGTGGGTTCTGTCTTTGAGCCAGTTTGTGACCCATCTTGTGACATAGGGGTTTATATTTAGGCTGGATAGCTTATCTATGATGCCCGAGTGGGGTATTGTGTCAAATGCCTTTGCGAGGTCCAGATAGGCTGTGTGGACTACCTTTCCTTCATCTATGGCCTTGGTGACTGTTTTGAAGAAGTCAACCAGGTTCAAAAGGCAGGATCTGCCCTTGACAAAGCCAAATTGGGTAGGATCTAGTGTCTGTAGGTCCCCAATGTCTTTGTTTATGAGTTCCATGATGATCCTCTCCATAGCCTTGCAGACTAGGCTAGTCAGGCATATGGGGCGATAGTTTCCAGGGTCCATAGAGGTGCCACCTTTGTGGAGTGGGACCACTGTTGCTGTATGCCATTCTTTGGGCATATATCATGCAGTGAGGCTGAGATTGTACAGCAGTTTTACTTGAGAGATTAGTTCTTCTTGGAGTTCATGTAGGACGCAACCCGGGATGCCATCTGGTCCCATGGAAGCAGTGTTTTTTTGCTTTGGAGAGGGTGGCCTTCACCTGAGCATCAGAGATGTTTGGGAGGCTGCACTCTGCCGGGATAGATACTTGCTCTTTTGGGGGGGAGGGGGTGGAGAAGTTTCCACTGAAACTGTTTGCCAGGATATTGGTGATGTCTGTGGGTTCAGTGTATTTTATGTCGTTTAGAATCAACTCAGAACAAGTCTGGGAGTTGCATCCCAGGTTCCTAACATAACTGAAAAAAGCCTTATGATTGTCTTTAGTGTCCTGTGCAATTTTTCTCTTGAAGCTGGCCTTGTAGGATTTTATGAGGGATCGTAATGTTTTGCTAGTACTGATCAGAGATGCCTTCCCTTTTAGGGATTTTGCTCTATCATGTAGTAGCTTCCTCCTTCTGTTGTACAGTTTATTTATGGCTGGGGTCCACCAGACTGGATGCCTGCCTTTGGATGATTGGGTCTTGATTTTGTTTGGGATAGCATGATCCATGCATTCCTGTAGATGTCCGTAGAATGCGTTTGTATAGGATTCTGCAGTTTGGGCCGTAGTTTCCACTGACCATGGGGCCTTGAAGGATTCCACTTTGGTTTTGAGAAGTGTGAAGTTTGCTTTTGAGAAGTTTTTCACTGTGGTTTTCTGGGCTGGGTGTGGGGTCGGGATGTGGATATCCAGTGAAATGAATTTATGGTCTGATCTTACCAATGAGGGATATACTTCTGGTATGGAGCATAGAGTCCCCTTGCTGGTAATGATCAGGTCTAGTATGTTATCCACTCTTGTGGGAGTGGTGACTAGTTGTTCCATAGCATTTGAGTTTATAAATTCTAGGAACCTTTGGGCTAAGGTGCTGGGGCTTGAGTAATGCTCCCAGTCTATGTTTGGGTAGTTGAAGTCACCCAATATAATGATGTTCGGAGAGATCTTCATGTTCTCAAATGATTTCAGGAAAGCCGAGTGGGATTCCTGACTTTGAGAGGGTGGTCTGTAGGATGCTATAAACTGAAAAGCAGTCTTGCCCACTGTCACATGGATGGTCTCCGATACTTCGTGCAATGCCACTAACCTGGAGGTGTGGATATCCTTGATAAATATGGAAACTCCCCCTCCTTTTGTGGTTCGTTCCGGGTTTTGGGGCCAAAAAGCATGATATGAGGTATAACCTGGTAGTGCTGGGGTGCTCTCTGGAGCCTTGTTGTTATTGTGTTTTGAAGAGACAATAGCTGCTGCATTCATGGCCTTTATATCAATGCTCATAAACACAGTATAATAGTTTCTCTAAAGTTTCACAAACTGTCATACCTTGGAAACTGTACAGCTCTGACATATATTATCAGAACACTTTCATTAGACAGACATAAGCTTTCAGAAGGCAGCAAGATGTTCCTGTCTGAATGCATGTTTACTGAGATTTTAATAGAAATATGAAAACATATGTTTAATTGTACAATCAGAAATATAAACAACACTGAACATCTCTCAAGATATTTGACTTGCAAAACAAATATCAAGGACAGTTTTCTTCAACATCACCTAAGGTTTAACCTGATGCTGTTCAATAATTTGCAAGTTACTCATTCTTAGAAATATTAAGTAAATGTGAATATTTTATATACTTTCATAATTATAAGCAAACAGCTAGCAATATGTCCTGTATAGTGCACTGTAAGCAGACGTTGACAATATTTTTTTCTGTGTCACTATGGCATTTCATACCACTCCCCTAAATAAGATGCAGGTTTCTCAGTTATGAAAATATAAATTTAAATATAAAATATACATGATAACTGAGAAACAGTGATCATTATCTGCACTGTAAGACATCTTAGGTTAACAGTCTTAGTGTAATTTTGTTACTTACACTTTGCCCTTTCTAATACTACATATTATTAACTGTTAAAATACTTAGTTAAGGAAGACAGATCCCCCAGAAATATCTGGATGACATAATAAACTATGAGTATTGACTGGAAATATACAACAGTCATTAGAATTCATAAGCGAGCATGCTGATTGTCACCCAGTCAGGATATCTACCATACATCGGGCATATCCCAATAGAAAGAAGCCCAGCTGCTAACATTTTCTTGCATTACCAGCTTTCTATTGGCATATGCTATATTTTTTAATCAATAAACAATTTTATCTGGGACAGAGTAAAACTACCAGGAATATCAGATACATTCTACAAAGGCCTGGACAGTTTAGACCTTTGGTTACTGGCAATCATATTGCCAGCAACCACACCTCTCAGCTGTCCAGACTTTTTCAGAATGTGCTTGATTTTCTGCATATTTTTTCCCTGATACCTAAGGTAAATTACTAATCATTATTGTCAGTAAATAATGCCAGACATCGCTGTTTCATACTTTGTACACTAGAGTAATATGACAATGCCAAAAACCGTTGTTCTATTAAATTTTTATTTTACATTTTACTGACTGTAAATGCATTCTGTTCTTGGTGCCCCCCCCATTATTTTTGCTTTTATACAGAATTCTTCAAATAGCAGCTACCGTATGATTTGAAATATTTATTAAAAAGAAGGACAGAGAGAAAAAAAATCACTGTTTTCTTGTTTGCCTCTCTTGCACTGTGCTGATGTACTGTGCAAGCATAAAGACATTGGTGCCATACACATGCTCAGTACATCAATATGGAGCACAGGAGGTGGAAGAACACTAAATTTCCATTATACAATGAGATTGTTTAAGAAGGGTAAGCAAGTTTTTTCTTGAATAATGTAATTGTATAATAGCAATAATCCATTCCTGTGTGTGTGGGTATGGTATCTCAGGAATTATCCATGGTTAGCTTTAGTGGGGCTCACCCTCATGATCAAACCACAGCAACCATGGATAAATCCTATGATACTCACACCAAGTCATGGATTATTGCTAAAAGAATACTGAAAAAGTGCTCTAGACCTGAATGAGTTAACTCACTACACAAATGTCTAAGAACTCAGATAAATAAACCTAATATGAACAGTCTCAGGCCTAAACAGACAGAAGGTATGGTAAAAATGTAATGGAAATAAATAATATTCATTCATACACACAGCAGAGTCCATCCACTAACAAACCCAAAGAAAGGTAAGCCAGTAAAAAAAAAAAAATGTTCCCTGGACTAACACAAATCCCATCCAGCACTTACATTTGGACATTACAGCTTAGAAATTAAAAGTATGATCTCCATTGCTTAACCTTGGTGTACTATGAAACACTTACTTCCTTTAAGCCAACAAGCTAAAAGGGTGAAAAAAATGGCTGAAATACAAAAGAATGAAGCAATCAATATTAATTGTTCTCTGCAGGGGAGCAAGCCCCTCAACCTGCATGCCCTGATGTGAGGTGGAAGCCCCCCACACCTCTGAACTGATATATACTAAATCCATGATTGCACCAACTTGAAGAAGGGAGAAATATAAAATAACTGGCTAATTGCTAGTATACATGTAGAAACTGCACCTGCAATGATTTCCTATGGAAAACAGTGTTCTGCATTATGTCCTTTATCTTTATTTCTATGTGCTACTCATACCCAAGCAATTTCACCTTCAGCAACTATAGGGAAGCTCTCAAGTTTCCTTCTCTAAAATATTAAAACAATGAGTAAAAAGGTCACACAGAAAGAACAATTGGTTAAAAAATAAAGAGAAAAATCTAGCACAGCTAGAGTTTCCAATGTGTGATTCCTTAAACCTCTTGTGTTATAATTGACATGGGATATATGCAAATTACCCTTTAAGGACATCAGGTATT
Organism: Protopterus annectens; assembly: GCF_019279795.1. Classification (NCBI taxonomy): domain Eukaryota; kingdom Metazoa; phylum Chordata; order Ceratodontiformes; family Protopteridae; genus Protopterus; species Protopterus annectens. The sequence goes on along the minus strand of NC_056735.1, from coordinate 954,992,274 downwards.
TCAGCTGCATGGCAATTCTGAATGTCCATGACTTTTTCTTTTAAGTCTATTTGTGGACATATTCAGGCCAATAAAGCCAAACCCCACTAGTTGTGCTGCATGCATGTTTCTGCCTTCTTATGGCATCATCAGCACAGCTAGTGGGATTTGGCTTTATTGGCCTGAATTTTTCCACGAATAAACTTAAAAGAAAAAGTCATGGACATTCAGAATTGCAATGTAGCTGAAACACCTAATGTCCTTAAAAGGTAATTTGCATATATCCCATCTAGCCTCTAATACAAGAGTTTTAAGGAATCACACAGTAGAAGGTCTAGCTGTGCTAGATATTTCTTTTTGTGTGTCTCTAAAATATTGGAACAAATGGGCAAAGTGTAAAACACTTACTAACAACATCAGCTAGGAAGCATGCAGCATAGATAACATGTTTTATTTTACACATATATTTTTTTAATGAATTAATATTCAGTATTATTTACCATGGATATTCATTTACAAAATGTGTGTGGAAATGATGACAGCTCCATGTTCAGTCAGACACCAGGACATGTTCCCTCAGCTTCCATTTACCTACTGTGTGACCCAGTTTGAGTCTAAAAAGGTCCATGTACATCACTGCTGCATCCTGGTTAACAAATTGCAAAGTAAAAGTAACCCAGAATGCAGTGCATAATCCAATACAAATATTTTATTAAATGAAGGCGGAAAAAGGACCACACCAGATACTCAAAACAGTTCCAATTAGCACTTTCATTTACTAAAATGAGCAAACATCTTCAGACAATTTTGAGACACACAAGTACACTTAAATACAAGTACACCCTGCTGACCATCAGAACTTCAAACACCTGAGAAACACCACAAAGAAACTTATCTATCTGGATAAAAAAAACTATCACTTTAAATATCAACAAAACCAAAACCAAAACCCCAAACAATTTTGGTCAGGAATAAACAAAGTACTTCATCCAGGGAATACCAAAACCCCTACCCCAGCTAGCCTAGCCCAAAGCCAACCCGACATAATAGCCAACACTTTCAATGACTTCTTCTCTCAAACTGTCGCCTCTCTGGCAAACACTATGACTCCCCCCCATCCCACCAAACAACCCCTACCCAAAACAACACCCCCATACTAAAGTTTCATACTGTCTCCACTACCTATATACGTAAATTACTATCTAAACTTAAACCTTGCACCTTCTGCCGACAAACTACCAGCTGAATATCTTCAACTAGCTGCAACCGAACTAGCCTACCCAGTCTCTATCTTAATCAACAGAACAATAACTGAATCCAAAATCCCTTCCTGTTGGAAAATCTCCCATATCATTCCCCTCCACAAAGGAGGTAACTCAAACGAACTCTCAAACTTTCGGCCTATTGCCCTTCTATCGCCACTATCCAAAATAATGGAGCGCTGCATACACCATCAACTCTTACATCATCTCTTGAGTAATAACTTGCTTGTAGACTCTCAACATGGATTTAGGCCCTATCACAGTACTTCTACTGCCCTTCTCTCCTTCACAGACATAATAAACAAAAATCGCAACAACAACCTGTTCTCCTCTGCACTATTCTTAGACCTCTCAAAAGCATTTGATATGGTCAACCATCAACTTCTCCTCCACACTTTAGAAGCCCTGTCACTTGACTCACCAGCACTACAGTGGTTTGATTCATACTTGACAAATCGAAAACAAGCAGTCCTTTGGGACAGCCATCTATCTTCTCAACTCCCAATTACTATAGGTGTTCCACAAGGGTCCATCTTAGGTCCCCTACTTTTCTCTATATTCATAAATAACCTACCCACTTCCCTACCTACATCCACATGTATACAGTATGCTGATGATTCTACGCTCATCTGCTCTGCTCCATCCCCAGTAGAACTACATTCCTCTACCCAATTGGTTTTCACAGCAGCAGAAAAATGGTTTCAACATATCTGTCTCCTCCTAAATCCCAAAAAAACCAAACTTCTACTCTTCACACCAACCCTTAAATCCACTCCTATCACTTTTTCCATTGTGTCCTGCAATGGCACTATCATCAAACCTGACTTTTCCACAAAACTGCTAGGTGTCATCATAGACAATCAGCTAAACTTTGACTATCATATTGATTTAACTATCAAGACAGTAAATAAAAAGATAGGAGCCATTTACAGACTTAAGCCCTTTCTTACTGCCACATCCAGAGTATCTCTTGCCCAAACTCACCTCATCTCCACACTACTGTATGCCTCTCCCTCCTTTATTAACATATCCAAAGCTAACCTTCAGAAACTTAATCTAGCCTACCATAGCATTGCCAGATTTGCAACTGGCTCTCCATTCCGTACACATCACTGTCTCAACCTAAAGAAACTCAACTGGCTAGAACTTCCTAATCTAATACTCCTACAGCAATTAGTCATCACTTTTAAAATTCTACATTACCCCTCCAACACACCCATACTGAACAACCTTATCACACCTTATAAAAATCTCACCTCACTTCGTTCAGCCAACAAGCTCCTAGTAACTACTATCAAATCTCATAATAAAGCAGGTGACTCCTTATTTGCAAACACTATCGGATCTTATTGGAATAAACTTCCCACTGGACTGACCTCCCTAGCCTCATGTCACCTTTTTAAAAAACAGATTAGAAATCATTTACAAAAACACTGGCTATGCCCTTGCTTGAATCCTGACTGATAACTGATACACTACCTACTCTCTTAGTTAACTCTGTATATCATTTGTACCTTGCTCTATCACAAAGTATGATTTCTTTTCTGTTTTGTGACTTTGTTAATTTGTATAGTCTCTAGTATGATAGTGGAGCTTTCCTCCTCAACCCTGTGTAGAAAATATACATGTATCAAGCTACACAAGCCCAGTAATACTGTATATTCAATTTTACTTTACTTTTCTTTTGTCATTATGTTGTTTTCTTTTACTGTTTGATTGACTGTTATCTCTATTACCTGTATCTGTTTAAACTGTAAAGTTATAGTATGATAGTGGAGCTTTTCTCCTCGGGCCTCTGCTGAAAATGGACATGTATCCAGCCAGACTAGCCCGGTTAACAAATGTAAAATAAAATAAAAATAAAATAAATACAATTCTTATCATGACATTATTTCCTTTAGAAAAACATCATTTCCTTTAGAAAAACATAATTTCTTTGGAAAAACATAATTTCCTTTGGAAAAACACAACCTCATTTTAAAGTGCCAAACTCTAAAAAAACAAACTATATATCAAAAAAACAAACGAATAATAAAGGTCCCTACAAATACTTCTAAAAATTCCATATAAAAGTACATTTGTATAATTTAATAAATATACAATAAAAAGCGATAAAAATATATAAACATAAATCTATCTAATTAATGCTTTTAATTTCAAGATGCTCTTAATAGAAACAAAGTCATTTAAACCTGGCAGAACTAAGGCATTTAATTTCAACTGCCAAATCATTTCCTTCTCCTCTAATTTCAAATCCATCGGTCGACCCCTAAAATTACCCAGAATTTTTTCAATAACTAAGAACTTGAATTCATGCTTGGGACACAAATTAATATGCCTTGCAAGTGCATTATTCAAATTCTTTTTATCAATGGCATACAAGTGCTCATAAATCCTATTCTTGAGAGGTCTTTCAGTTTTGCCCATGTAAAAAATGGGACAATTTTTACATGAGCTCAAGTAAACCACCCCTCTGGTGTTACAATTGAATTTATCATTGATGTGGTATTTTTTACCATTTATTGTAAAAAAGGTTACCACATCTATATATTTGCACCAATGGCAGGCCTCACATTTAAACATCCCACAATGTGGGGGATGGCATTTTAAAGTACTATTTTCCAAAAGTGTTTTTAAATTCCTGCCTTTCCTAAATACAACAAAGGGAGCCTCTCTTACATGTTATCTAGTCAAATTATCATCTAATAAGAAGGAACAATTTTTGAAAATGATTGATCTCAAAAGGGGAGCATCTATGGAAAATGTAGTTATAAAGCTCAACCTTGCTAAATCACCATCTGAGGACCCAAATGGTTGTTTAGGGACAAAATCCCTACGGTCCCAGTCAATTGCTGATGTGTTGCAAGTAACATCCAAATTGTCCAATGAATTATCTGGACTACAAGAGCCCAAACTGGTGAAAATGATACTATCCTTGACATTTAATAATGGTTTAAAAATACCACAAACTCTTTTAGAGGAGACTTCATCAATCAGGTCATCCACTAAATTGATGGGGTAGCCACGTTTACTGAACATTTCCTTCAATAACCTGCATTCATCTAAAAAATCATTCTCTAAGGTCACCATTCTTGCAGCCCGTACCAGTTGACCCTTAACAACTCCCCTTTTCTGATGAAAAGGGTGGCAACTGGAAAAATGAAGGAATGCGTTCGAATATGTGGATTTTCTAAAAATTTTAGAAATAACCCCGTCCAATGAAGGACGTTTAATCAATTCAACATCAAGGAAGCAAATTTGTTCAGTATTGAATTCCCAGGTAAATTCGAGGAAATTTGTGTATTTGGAAATATGTTCAACAAATGCTGCAGCAGAATTCCTACTACCTCGCCAAAGAATAAAAATATCATCTAAATAACGGGTGTACCATGCAACTTTTTCTTGGAAAATATGATCACTAAATGGGAATTGTTTTTCCCAGTGGGCCATCACTGTGTTGGCAAAAGTACCACCACACGGAGACCCCATGGCTACACCAGTTTTCTGTAAGTAAAATTCTCTGTTGAACAAAAAATAATTGTTACTCAAAACTATTTCCAACAAATAAATAATTAAATCTATAGAAGCACCATCCAAATGTTGTTCTAACAAAAAATCCCTGACCCATTCACAACCAAGCTCCTGGGGAATGGTAGTGTACAAATCACGGACATCAAGTGTTAAAAATTAAGGTTCTTAGAAAAAGGAAAATTATTCATGGCACCTAAAAATGCCCATGAATCCTTGCATATCTAGGTTTCATTTCTTGAAGCTTCCTTAAGTTTGACATCCACAAATTTAGCACATCCATAAGTTATAGACTGCCTCCCATCAATGATGGGACGAAAGGGAGGTTTTTCCAAATTTTTGTGGATTTTAGGTAAGCCAAATAAAGTAGGGGTGATTGGGTAGGGAATTAAGAGAAAGTTCAACAAATCAACATCAATGCGTTCCTCAATTAACAAATCATTAATGAAGCCTTTAATTTTTTGATATGCTCCATTCATTTCATTGAGGGAAACCTTTACATAAGCCCTATTGGTCAACAGAGAACTCATATTATAATTATAATCTTTGTTGTCCATAAACACCGACCCACCCCCCCTTATCCAGTTTAATGATATGGATGTCAGCAAATTTTAAATCATTCAAAGCATCCTTCTCGGATTGGGTTAAATTACACAATCTTTTATTAAGGGCTCCCCTAGTAGTCAAAAGTGTTCTAAAATCATTCTCACAAATTCTTTCGAATAATAAAATGGAAGGGTGTAAAAGTGGATTGAAGATATTTGCAATTCTGAACTCTTTAGTGAGACTGGAATTGTTCCCAAATACCACGTTCAAATTCAGTTTCCTAGTATATGTTTTGAGGTCAATAAGTGTTCTTGCTAAGTCACTTCTAGTTGAAGGGACAAAGGTTGAACCTTTAGCTAGGACCTCTATTAATAAAGGGGCAGGAACAAAGGTAGAATAATTTAAAATTCTAAAGTCTTGTGTACTGTTCAATAAAATCTGAACTGGTCTCTTTTGTGTATTAATAGGACTAATATGTCCTATGGGACCAGGAGAAAGACTTATCTCCTCCTCCTGTTCTGTGTTTTCTTCTTCCACTGGTGTTGTTGCTGTGGATGATGTAATTGTCCCCCCATGTTTGTTTTCCTGTGTCCCTGAAAACCCTGATTTTGATGTGAACGATTAGTATTAATGTTGTTTTGATGGTTTACATTATTGGTGATGTTCTTGTTAGCAAGCCTCTCACTCCTCCTAACCGGGGATGCTTCATCTAACAACTTATTATTCATTTGCATCCGGTTATTATTGCCCACAGCAATAAAGTTATCACCAGAACCACCTAATTCATTATTAGAACCAAAGTTCACATTCACATTTACACTTTATTATTTATTTGTTTTTTGATATATAGTTTGCTTTTTTAGAGTTTGGCACTTTAAAATGAGGCTGTGTTTTTCCAAAGGAAATGATGTTTTTCCAAAGGAAATGATGTTTTTTCTAAAGGAAATGATGTCATGATAAGTATTGTATTTAAGTGTACTTGTGTGTCTCAAAATTGTCTGAAGAAGTTTGCTCATTTTAGTAAACGAAAGCGCTAATTGGAACCGTTTTGACTATCCGGTGTGGTCCTTTTTCCTCCTTCATTTTGTTGCAGTTTGTTCGTTTTTTCTGAGTTTACAAATATTTTATTATAATAAATTTTAATTTTACTATATTTTTATTATGACATGGTAGTGCTGACTATTTAACCAAAAAGAATAGCAATTATAGCAAAGAACTCACTCAAGTAAAATAATTTCAAATAAAACTATCTCTCCTATAAAGCAACTTGACTTGTCTGATGCCTAAAGTGCAAAGATACAGTCAGATTTGGGTATCCATGTCCATCTTCCTGTTTGGCAGAAAAAAAATCACCAATAAAACAATTCATAGAAAGGCCAAATATTTAAAAGGACAGTGCAAAAGTGCTTGTATGTTAATATAACGATTACAGGTGAAGCTGCCCAAATGCCTCATCAGTGACTGAATGTTAGTTTTCTAATAGCACTTGGCCTCTCAACTGTACAGATTTTCGCAGAATGTCCAGACTTTTGCCTCATATTTTTGGTAAATTTTTAAATAAAATTGTGGTTTTCTGGCAAATTAGTGTCAAATCATTAAACACTGAAGTTAGAACATAAGGACAGGCATTTGCGTTTCAGACTTCATACCCTTCAGAAAATCCATGCTAATACAAAACCTGTTATTCTATCAACTTTCTAAGTTTGTAAAAGCAATATTTAAAAATTGTCCCTATTTTTGGGCCTTTGTCCCAGTTTTATGCATGACTTTGTCCAGATTTCTTGCTTTAAGAGGTTGAGAAGTATAGCAATGGCACAAGGTAGTAGTGGAAGCATATTTATAAATAAATTATAAATAAAACAAAGAAGAGCTCAACAATAACATTAGTAGATTATAACACCTATGAAGATTTTAAAACAGTAACTTTTTTCCTTTTTATTTTTTTTTGTAGAATCCTGTACTGGACAACCTGGGATATCTATCGCAGACTGCAGGAAGTGCTTGATTTGGTCATAGCAGGTTGCTGTAGCCACAACGTCAGACATGATTAGTGTTTGGCAGTGTTGTTGATGTTTAATTACTTCCCCCCAGCCAGCATTGAGCCCTAGGCAGCTTACTAGGGATTATTGTACTTGAACTAGCTCTGGATGCCTAATTTGCATGTCGTCTGCATATTTTATAATTGGGAGTGGTGGTAAGGATTCAGGGACTTGTTAATGAATCTGAAAAATAAAAGAGGTAATAACACAGAGCATTGAGGATACAGCTTGGAAGTGGATGGCATGATGGTAAGGAGGAGACTGGACATATCATGTATCCAGGAAATAAGATGAAAGGGCAGTGCAGCAAAACCAAATGACCTGGGATCCAGACTCAACTACTCAAGAAGAAGAGGACAGACTAGAAATGGTTTGGAAATTGAGGTGAGTGAGAGGCTTCAGAAGACAGTGAGGGAAGTCATCAGAATTAGTGACAGATCCATGGCACTCAGACTCCTATCCTTCTCATTCTGAGAGACCCCCTTCCAGTGTAAGAAAAGGGCAGTATTCATAATCTCAGCCTGTGCTCCACAGCAGGGTTGGGAGAGTGAAGGAAAGAGTGCATTTAGACAGAAGTTACTGAACCTATTAGATAAGGCAGGGCAACATGAATTGGTGTTGATAATGGGTGACCTAAATGAACATATGGGGACAGACAAATCAGGATATGAGGACTTCCTGGGTCCACATGTGTGGGGCTTCAGAAAAAAAGGAGAGTCCATTCTAGACTTCTGTCTGGCAAATGGCGTGATGGTGGCCAACACATGGTTCAGCATTAAATGGCCTGCAGGTGTGAAGGTTACTGTAGGAGAATGTATTGCTAAATCTCCCCTCACTTTGGTCTCCTCTTTCACTCAGTTAGCATTTTCCATCATAATGCAGGTATGTGTCGTGTTATTATATTTATATTTGTTCGAAGACTGTGTAGAATAATAAAAAGTTGGTAGTGTGTTGCATTTGTATCACTTTCATTCAAGTTGGAGAAGTAGAAAGTAGAAAGTAAGATGGGAGATGAGCAGTTCGGATTCATATTAGGATATAGCACAACTGACCTGATGTTTGTAGTGAGACAGATAGCTGAGAATAAACTGGATATGTGGAAAGAGTCCAAATAGACATTCCTAGACCTGGAGAAAGCATATGACAAGGTCCCAAGAAAGCTGATTTGGGCAGTCTTGCTGTGTTTTGAAGTCTGAGAAACATTGATAGAATTAGTGCAGGCTATGAACAGGGGACCAGTGATTCAAGTATAAACAGTGTTTGGTCTCACAGAGGGGTCTTTAGTGGGAGTGAGTGCATCAGGGTTCAGGCTGTAAGCCCACTGCTGTTCATACTGATGATACTTTAGCAAACCGGTCAGAGGGGACAGATTAATAAAAGCTGCTATATGCAGATGATGTGGTATTACAGGCAGACTATTTGCAAGAACTTCAGCAAATGGATAGGTGAATGGAATGCAAAACTGAAGGCACATGGGATGAAACTGGAACAGATAAAACAAGTCATGATGGCAGCAAATGGGATAAATCAGAAGAAGCTGAGATAGAAAGGACTATAGTGGTACAGGTTAACAACTTCAAGTATCTGGGAGGCATGGTTAAGGAGAAGTCTGAATGAGGAGGTCAAAGCTAGAATCAGAAGGGCTACAGCTAACTGGCATAGATGTCAGGGGTAGTGTATGACAGAAGAATGTCAAAGAAGTTGAAAATTAAAGTGTAAAAAACAGTGATGCAACCAGTACTACAGTATGGTACAGAAACCTGGGCAGTAAAGGCAGATCAGCTGAGGAAGCTAAAGATGATTATAGCCGGCCTTAGGCACCAGCAAACCCTGTGGTCGCTGGGGGCCCCCTGTTCCTGGGGGCCCCCAAACACAACAAGTTATCTTATCTTCATATTTTGCAACATATCTATCAAACTAACAAAAGGTAGTACAGCAATATCGTATACTTTATAAACCAGGTGGGTAATAACTCATTTATTTATCCTTTAAAATTCAAAGATACCTTTGGTTATAGTAACAGTGTTTTATAAAGTAACAGGCTTCACAATCCCATTAAATATTTTACCACTGGCATAGTTAAACTTGCCCAGTGGACATTCTCTCTACTAAAACCAAGAACATAGCCAGCTTTAGGTACCTGCAATATCTGTGGCTGCAAGAGGGCCCCTTAGTCATCCTTGACTGTGTGGGGCCTCATAAAAGCAGCTGATGGTTAGGAAAAATGAAGAAAACTGTATTAATTTCCTGATTATGCTCTTTAACCTAAACAGAGCTGTGTTCGGATAGGATAAAGCTGGTAATGAACATACATAAAGTAAGCAGCAGAAAGATAAACAGGCTGGAGTGACTCATTTCAGTGCAAACCTTGTATTTTAAGAACAGCTGAAGCTTCCGATCTTCAGTTATTTTTCCACAGGGAATTTTATAAATACCGGTAGAACACCAGATACTACAACTCTCAATTTATTTGCTGAAGAATTCAGCCCAATACCAAAAATAATAGCAGAATAAAGGCTCAAAATCTGGAACACATTTTAAATATTTCTCTAAGTCATTTAAAAAGTTAATAAAATACCCTTTACATCAGTATGCATTATTTGGACAATAAGAAATATTGGCTGTCTGTATTCCTGAATGATTTATTAACAAATCAAAATTTTATGAAGGACAGAGCAAAATTTTGAGCCAAAGTGGGGTAGGTCTATGAAATCAGAAAGCGTTACAGATATATATTACTCTTCACAGAAGTAAATAAAAATAATTTACTCCTGCTGCTGTTTGACAATTACTAAGCAGAAAAAACAAGTAATCTCTGTGGTATCCCCGAAGTCTCAAAACAACCCACTAAACAAGTGTAGTGGGTCCAAAAATAAAACAGTGTAAGAAACTTCTCTGTGTGGAATATTTTCCGTCCATATATCTCTAGTTAATCACTGTATATTAATCAGATCAGACAATAGTAGCAGAAGTAGCGAACTTAAACTCGTCTTAAGTAAAAATAAATAAATAAATAATATATAATTGTACAGAATTACTAAGTATTCAAAAGTAATCCAAGCAAGGCAGGCAGTCTGTTTCCAATCGAAAATCCTTTATTAAGTACACAGACTTAATAAAGGATGTTCGACTGGAAACTGACTGCCTGCCTTGCTTGGATTACTTTCGAATACTTAGTAATTCTGTACAATTATATATTTTTATTATTATTATTTATTTATTTTTTTTACTTGACTAGTTTAAGTTCGCTACTTCTACTACTATTGTCTGACCTGATTAATATACACTGATTAACTAGAGATATATGGACTGAAAATCTTCCACACAAAGTTTTGTTAAACTGTTTTACAATTACTAAACATCATTCACTGATCTGGTGTGACAGTACCAGTGTTGCACAATGTATTGCTATTTGCTGAAATAAGTACAAAATTAGTATTGCTGTGGTTTTTGTGTGTGTTTGTAAAAAATATCACTGATTTTTTTATCTTTGCATACGCTCAATAATGTCAGGACACATACATTATTCTACTGGGTATCAATGAAAAATGTAGTTACCAAGTAATTATATTTCAAAAGTAATGCATACAATATATCAACAGAGCATTCAAACTCTTAAATCTTCAAGGAGTCTGGTGGCCCCCATTTCACAGGCTGTATAAATTGAAACAGGAGGCTCCCTGAATCATCCTTAACTGTGTGGGGGACACACAAAAGTTGTTGCTGGTTGGGGAAAAATCAGAAAAATATATTAATTTTCTGACTACTCTCTTTAACCTGAACAGGGCTGACCTTGTTAGGATAAAGCTGATAGTGCCCTCTGCTCTCAACTGCACCCATTCTAAAACCAGCCCTGCTCATGTGTGTGTACAGAAAGCTGCTGTAGGTTATGGGTGCAGTTGGTAACTTCGTTAATTTTCATTACAGTCAAACCATAGGGGTGTGCACATGAAGTCATTACAGCTTTTGTTTGGGCTGAGGACAGTATAGTCATTCTTTCTTTTACTTTTCTCACAGACCTCAGAGGTGTATAAGGAAGGTTACTATAGCTTGTGTAGGGGCCGTGTACTGTCTAGGAGCAACAAAGTAGAATACATTACTGTAATTTTTATTTTTTCAATTTCATATCAGGAACATATACAGGTAGCTGCCTTCGATGGTTAGGGTTGAGGAGTGAGGAAGCATGCTATGTATATGTATGTTCAGCACTCACTTGAAACACATGACTGTGGCAATATGAACTTCCACTTTCATCTCAGTCTAGCACTAGAGGGATCCATAAGCAGTCACTCTCTTTTTTTTGGGGGGTCGTTGGGAGGCAGTCCATATTACCATACTGGACCTCTGTATCCAGACAACAAATGGCTTGTTAGTTTGTTGTGAGCTACTGTTTTGCCATATTTGAATATTAAGCCTTGGGCCTTACTTATGTCTTCCCTGAAAGAAAAAAAAAAGACTGACATTTTCTTACTCATGTTTTTTGTTTAAGACATCATTGGATTAAAATATTGGGAAAATGTTCTAAAATGCATCCCAGGACACTTATAACCCTATGGCTTCTTGGGCACAGGTTTATCTGAGTAGTTTCTTAAATGGTTATTACTGTGCTGTCTTGGTCATGAAGGGTGTGCTGAAAGGATGAACAGTGACATTGAATTTCTCTCCTTAATCATAATTTCTGTACAAGCCATCATTGGATGAAAAGATTATGTAAAAAGAAAAATAATTAAAATGCACTTTACAGCATATAGACAACATTTCACCTAATGGGCAGACATAGTGTGGTACATAGGCTTGTTGTAATGCAAGAGCATTGTAGCTACAGGTCAGTCTGTACACACTACATCTAAAAGTTTGAAGCATAAACTAAAAGGCTGCTTTGGAGAGATGGCAGTGACAGGGTGATACTTTGATAGACGTGCCTAGGAGGGCCGCAAACTTCAGATTTGCTGGGGGCCCCTAAAATGCTAACACCGGCCCTGAAGATGATGGAGATGAAGTGCCTGAGATGGGTGGTAGGATGCACACTGTGGGACAGATTAAGAAATTAGGACATCAGAGCTGAAGCGGAAGTAGGCCCAATTGCAGACAATGTCCAAGAGAACAGATTATGGTTGGTTTAGGCACATGCAGAAAATCAGAAGTCAATCTGGAAAAGAAGACTTGGGACAGATAGGAAGAAGACAAGAGAAATGAAGGCATCCAGCAAAGAGATGGATGGATTGTGTGAGAAGTCCTTTGACAGTCTGGCACTAAATCAAGAGATATGATAACAGCTGATACACCATCATGGCCCCATACAGAAAAATGGAAAAAGGGGGTTGTGATGATGATGATGATGACGAACAGTGAGCACTGAGGCACACCTTTGACATGGCAAGCTAAGGGGGGAGGTGATGCCTATTTGGGCTTTGAATTGTTCATGCTACAGGAAAGAGTTAAGCAATTAAAGTGCCTTGGGAGTGATTCCATGGAATAGTAGAGTTCTTAAGAGGATATAGTGTTTAACTAAATTAAAAGTTTCAGTGAGAGTATAAGCACAGCACCTATGAATAGTCCTTTGCTTCTGGTTTGTAAAATATTATGTTTCAATGTATAGATCGCAATTATTCTGCTCCAGCCTGTCCAGAAACTATGTTGTTTAGATAATAGGGTGGTTGTGTAGATTGTTATATCTGCTGGTAGTTAGTTGTAGATAATTTTTCAAGGATTTTGACTAGATTACACATAGTAGAAATTTGGTAAAAACTGTTAGTGGAACTAGGGTTATGAGTTTTTGGCAAAGGCTTTACTATATCTTTTTTTTCCATTTAGGGGTATAGAATCTGTTGTGATGTAAAGACTGGAGAGGTGCC